>NW_026853522.1:5000-42657 GCF_026571515.1 Ruditapes philippinarum | reverse complement strand
AAAAAAAATAATTAAAAGTGATACAAAATTTAACTACCTTAAACTGATGATAAATGAAATGAAGTAAGATGATAACGTAAATTAAATTGATTGAAACAAATCATTACGATACTGCAGCATTTTTACATAAAGTTACAACAAATACGGTAGAACCATAATAAATTATTTATGAATATATATATATATATATATATATATATATATAATATATATATATATTATATATATATATATATATATTATATATATATATATATATATATATATTCATAAATATATAATTTATTATTGTTTCTACCGTATAAATTATTTATGAATATATATATATATATATATATATATATACTATATATATATATAATATATATATATATATATATATATATATATATATATTCATAAATATATAATTTATTATGGTTCTACCGTATAAATTATTTATGAATATATATATATATATATAATATATATATATTATATATATATATATATATATATATATATATAATATATATAATATATATATATATATTATATAATATATATATATATATATATATATATATATATATAAAATTTATTATGGTTCTACCGTATTTGTGTAACTTTATGTAAAAATGCTGCAGTATCGTAATGATTTGTTTCAATCAATTTAATTTACGTTATCATCTTACTTCATTTCATTTATCATCAGTTTTTGTTATAAGTAAATACAACGTATCAAAAACTAACGTATCTCTAGAGAAGGATCTTCAGTGGCATGATTTTGGAAGACGTTTATTATTGGTGGTTATTTTGTGGCGTATATTTGAATATATTTGCAACGCAGTATTATGCGGATGGGATTGAATTTTTGTTCCACGGAATGTATGGTGTACTATAGTGGACATTTTGTTTATTCAAAGAAGCACGTTATTTTATTGGAAACCGACAAAGGTCGAGTCTTTTCCAAGGGACTTTATTATACCCTTATGTTTGATTATCATGGAACTTACCATGTTTTATACTTTGTAGCTTCTTATTTGAGGACACACCCGAAGATGACACAGGTCCTCCACACGTATGTCCATGGCTAAAGGGTGACGCATGCCCTTGTTCAGGATCCTATCAACTGTGCCAACACTGTAGGAAGTACAGTTACGCTTGATAAGATTTTATACAAGACGCCCGCCATTGTGACGAATTTTGTTCAACAACGCCACCACTTTATTGAAACATCATGACAGAAACTTTACGGGAGAAATAGACTGAGATACGTTGATAGTGTTTGTTTGCGCAGTGACTTTTCAAATATCATCTTTCTTTTATCATTTTTCATTTATA
Source organism: Ruditapes philippinarum (assembly GCF_026571515.1). NCBI lineage: Eukaryota > Metazoa > Mollusca > Bivalvia > Venerida > Veneridae > Ruditapes > Ruditapes philippinarum. The sequence continues at coordinate 41,334 of NW_026853522.1, read as the reverse complement.
AATATTCATTTCTGTAAATAAATTTGTATATACTTTTCTGTTCTGAGTTGTTTGTTGTTTTAGATAGCAATTGTAGTCGGCCTGGTATCCCATCGTAGTCCCTATTGTGACATAAGTAATGAAGCTTTAGACTTCTAGCTTGAGTCAAACATTAAAAAACTGTTTATTCAAGCTGAAATTTGAGAAGTGTTGATGTCGTGAAGAAATGTGGATGACATTTAAATTGAGACAGTCCAGTGCGAATAAACTATGCAAACGTCTCCAGAAACAAAAAGGAGGGAGGAAAGTGTGATAGCTTTTTCTATAAGGGTATTTATGTTGGTACATCTTGATGCTGTAAAAATGATTGTTATTATATTCAGTGGTTGAATATACAGAAAGAATGCGTAGAGTTTATCTTAGGAGACACTTTCTACACAACATAAAGTTTGGTGATAAAAATGTAAAATGGAAGTGTATTGTTTCCTTTGTTAAAGTTTATTGTTCATGACTTTTACAAGATGTTATGTATTATCAATATAATTTGAACTATGATATAAATGTACATATATATATTTTTTATCATTTTAATTATCTTTTTGAAAGCCTGTTTCTGAAAGAAAAGCAAAAATATGCATTTACTGTAGAGAGGAAAGCGGGAAATATTTTTGTTGATATCAAAGTAAATTGATTAACAGTGAATTAAACATAATGACAAAATGCTAGTTTTTTAAACTCACTATGTACCAGTTTGAACTGAAAGTGTAAAGGCTATGCCACCAGTAAAGGGCAAATCATGCACATCTTTGCAGTCTGCAAGGCTTTATTTAACTGATAGCTTAATAGCTAAACGTCTTTTGTTTTGTATAATTTTGTATTGAAATCAACGGGATTTAAATTGATTGACGGTTTTAAATGCAAAGCAAGATAAGTAAAATATACAAATTCATCATGTAATGTGTTAAAGATACAAAGGAATCATTTGTAATATGACTGAATTGAAGATGAATGCTAATTAAATTAATATTAACACAGCATTTATAGTTTCTAAACCAATAGCCAATTTTTATTAGTGAATGATGAAGATTAATTTAAAGAAATGAACATATTCAAATTGTTTAAGAACAAAACGTATATATGAAACTATTACTTAGGAAATACATTAGTACAAGACAATATCAAGAAGTTCATTAATGCATATTCATGAAAAAAAAATGGAAATTTCTTATTTATAGATACATGTATTATTTACGTTTTTTACTGGAAAAAAACTCACAACCATATCACAGTTGTTAAAGTATGTTAAAATACGTTTTACCCTTTTTAATGTATGTACTTCATATACGAATGAGACAAAAATAAAGAATAAACTTCTTACTTGTGTTGCTACTGAAATTAAATGATTAATGTTTTCAGTACAACTTTATGTTAATAATAAATTACTAGATTAGACCACTTAAACTTCACATACGTCTACAGTGTTACAATTAAAGGTCTCTGACTAAGATAAATGACGTAAGTGTGATTTTTTCTGATTATTACCCTCTCTGAAATAAGACTTTTGCAACCGGGACAAATTCTCCCATTGTTTTACCTCAACTATTTGAGGAATACTTACTCTCTCCAGGCTCTGTGTTACACTTTGGTTAAAGTTTTGCATGCAACATATTTCAGCAACCACAAAAGATATTTGCTTTTTACTTCACAAGCATTATAGGTATACAGAATTTTAACAGAATTGTGGTCCTTTTTAACTTGAAAAATTCAGGGATAATGTTTTGCATGCAGGCTTCTGAAGATACTCATTTGAACTGTTCCACGACCCATAATTCCGACATGGATTCTGAGTGAACTGGTGAAGTCAAAATAAGTTTACGTTTTGCAATATTTTATTTCAACTTTATGTTTTACTTTGCATGAGCGTGACCTAAGGAATTTTCTGCAAAATTGCATGTCAATTAACCTGAAATGTTTACTTTATCAAATAAGTTAGCAGTATTTTTTATACTTTAGGCAGATTTATTTTTATCTTAAACATGTCAAATCAACTCTTGGTCATCACCAGTATAACAGTCAATCTTTGAAATATAAAGTCTATTCAGTTTTACTTGACAATGACAAAAATGATCATATTGTCACTTTCAACTGTTTAATATTAAAAAATGCCCTGGGGTAGGATACAAATAACGGTACTTTGAGATCATGCTGGACAAATTCTAAATTTCATGGTGCCTAAATATGTCAACGTACGAGTATTGAAAACTTTATGCTTAAAGTTGATATAGAGTTCAGATTTTATTGATCTTTTTAGCGTTTCTGAATTTTCTACTTTTCAAAAAAAGAAAAAAGAAAAAAAAAACGAATTTATCCCACGGACCTCATGATCGTATGTGTACGTAATTTTGTAGCAATGGCAATAATTGATATTGCAAAGTTTACATCTTTGTATACATTGATTACCAAGAATGTTTCGTTTTACAAGTCATGCAGTATGTAATTTTTAAAGGAAAGGAAATACTTCTTAATTAATATATAATTATACAATGTATTGTGATTATTTTAATTTCCATCTACCCTGACATGTCCACATCATCCAGTCTTAGTGATGGTCCTTTTACGTATTTCTAGCACGAGCGGGCACAAGAGTTGAATCACCTACATTATGTTAGCTAGATGGCTCATAGCTTCCTCACAATATTCCTGGCTGGTTAAGCCCCGCATAAAACAACGTCAATATTAATAATCATTATATTTATATCAGAATGCTTAAGAAATGCGGATACGAATGCACATAATATCCAACATTCGACTTAATAATACCGGCACAAGACTAGTCTCAGTGTCTGCAGTTGATGTTATTCCCGAGGTTAACTTGTTGTCCGATGTTAACTAGAGAAAAATAATCAGATGACAGAAGTCCGATTTAATAGATGTACTCGGTCGATTGTTCGGAGCTAGCGGTCGATTTGATTTTCGCTGAAGTATATAGTTCTATTTTTATTATTTCTGGGCCGTGTGGCTAAGTTTTTTGACATTAATTGCTGGCTATCACCGTTGTTGGTTCGAATCCTGCTAAGGACATTCAATTCTTTACGTAAGGAAGCTATTCAGATAGCTAACGTAAGATATTTGGCTCCACCTGGGTTCCCAATTGTACCTGATAAAATGCAAGGAAAGGCATTCGATGGCTTTTTCCACCACGGAAGCTAGAAAGTCTCTATTTAGTTTTTACAGCATCAGTATGACATAAAAGCCAACAATAAGCTTCAATCAAAAACAGCGGACACATTGTTAATAATTAGTATTTTAATCAATCAATGATTTTATCCTTGGATAAATTACATCATACATGTATTTACACGTAACTTAGATAACGTGATGCTAATCATGATGATATGATCGCAATACAACTTTTGTTTGTTTGTTTGTTAAAACGGCATTATATAATACGAAAATATAACTGCAAATTTACTAAAAGTTTGTGTCAAACTTAATAGACAACATTTTGTAAAATACACAATTCAACAGTTTCTAATGTTCAACTCAAACTTTGTCATTTAACCTGTTGAGGGAACTTTGAACGTCTACCTGTTTGAAGCATACTTTCTTACTAAATTACAAATATGAAACTTTGCCGCATTATTTCTTTCTCTGTGTTGAAGGGAGATCATATAACACTGTAATGCTTCCCTTGGTTTGTCCTCTTGTTCCATACATTGGCCAAGAAGGTTGAACGCTGTCTCCCTGTGACCAAAGTTTCTTCCTGTAAAGATAACCTCCACAAGGTTACTTAGTGCCAGTTGTTGATTCTGATGTCTTTGTAGATAACCATATGTCTTGTATTGTAAAAAGTAGAGATAAGGGAGGGAATCAACAACAGCAAAGTCCATCCAAAAATTTTCATGCACACTTCTATATGGCATATCATCTTGAGTAGATCTCATCATTTCATACCGCAATTCTCGAGGCACACAATATACTTCTTTCTGCATGAATTTTACACAACATGATGCGATACTACTGATGCAATTTTCACTTAAGTCATTGCATTTCCTCTTAAATTCAGCAGAGCAACTTGTCATTGGATGAGGCCAGCAGCCACATACAGGTTCAACAACAGTAGAGTTATATCGACTTTCAGTTTGTCTCAGAATGAACTCTGCTCTATCCATATCACCTAAAGAGTAGAACATTGAAGCTAGTTTTAATCTGCCAGATGTGACATCTGAGTTCAAACCCAATGTAAGCCACTTAAGTGCTTCATATTTAACTGTATTATTCTGTTCAATACTTGATGACGCCATTATAAGACCTAGTGTTGAATATAAAAATGGTACCAGACAACGACTTACAAACTGTTCCACTCTATTTCCGCGTGTACTGTAGTATGTAAGCTTTAAGATAATATGCTTAAGATTACATTGATGATCATTTGACAAGTTATAAATTAGCGTTATTATTCCTCCGCTAATCTCCGTCATTAGACAGAGGAAAAGATCAGACAAACATTCTTCGTGTATCTCAAGTGAGGTTGGAATATTATATGCAATATGAACAAATGTACTTAGCTTGACCTGTAGTCTCTGGCTAATATTATCCATGCTTATTCGCAGTAAAAATCCACCATCGCTCTGTATTATGTCACATAATTTCTTTAAAACGTCTTGCTTCTCTTCAGCTGTAAATTGTCCGGCCATTAAATTGTTATCAGAAATAATGTAATGCGGGCAATTTTCATTTTGAACATAGCTATGAAGTTCAAGCAAGCAGTACGATAAACATGTAAAAAGATTGTCCCTTTTCCATATTTTTTGTTCTGTATTTTCTATGCAATGTAATAAAACGGTTTTACACATAAAACTAGACAGATTACTCAGCTTTTGGGGATTCAGAAAAGTTTTCAAAATTATTTTCATTAAAACATAGCATTGTAATTGCGTAATATTTAGATTGAACATCAAACATCTCTCTGCTAAAGAAGTAGATATTCTCCACTCGAAATCTGGATAAGAAGCAATCTTGCTACTAGTACCAACAACAGAACAATCACAACTAGCAGCATATCTGACACTTTCAGATGATAACCACCTCTTAACACCGGGTCTTTCTAGGAAATGTGATACTGATCGAAGTTGTGAATTAAAAGGGAAAGCAAATACAACGTCAATGTCGCGGTATCCATTTACCCCGGAGACAGCATTTGATGGCCCATGTCGCTCAGTATTTTCTTGCTTAAAGCTTGTTAGGAATGTATTTCTTAATAAGATTCTCCCTATGCTATCTCTTATGTAATGTTCATTAGGAATGTTTGTCTCAAAAAAAGGTTCATCAGATCGAAGTAGTTGTAGAAAACAATATCCTGGTGTAACATTCTCATCCTGTATCATAAGAAGATTTCTCTTACTTTGTTTCCACTCTGCCCAGTCTTGTATGACATTATAGCCATAATCTACAATTACCGTGTCTTGATCTGAGCGAAGTCCTATAGTAGTGGTACCTTCAATCTGACTCCCAAGATGATACAAAGTTCTCTTTTTACCAATTGATCTGTATGTAATCGTTCCTAAACTCTCCCTCAGCATGAACATTCTTCTTCTTTTCATCACCATTTCCTCATTAACACCAACATCCTCTAATACCTCAGATAACTTCAGTGACAAAGTTTTACAATATTCAGGTGACTGAAACATTCTGTAATGATAAAAATATATTTCTTTGTCAAAGCATAAGGAATGAGGTTATGATAATATAGAATAATTTTTTGTTACTTCATATTAAACGAGATATAAAGATATTAAAGTTTCCAGTGTTTCTCTGTTAAAAATGTTCGATGCTTTTTGTTTAAATTATCTTTAATATAACAAGTCTGGTTGGAAAGAACAAAAGATTGCATTATTTCATTGATAAAATAACCTGTATTTTCCTAATACATTATACATGTCAAAAATACATAATTGAAGAATGATAATACAAAAATACCATAGTTTTTATTTGTTTACTTCCTCTTTCGATTTTGAATAGATAAAAATAAATTCAATTAATATTACACCATCTAAAATGTCATTTCTAACAATGTCATATTGGAATATTAAAAATGTACAAAAATCGCATTATGCATCCATAACTTTTCTTTGAACAATAAACAAGTACCAATTAGAATAATTCTGAAAATTGATATTTAAAACTGTAGAAACTGACCCAGGAGAAATACTTGCTTTACTTGCTTTATAGATTTATTCCCTATATATACCATTTTGCAATTTTTTCAACGTGAAACGATTTCTATCGTTATCATTAATCTTAATGTAATAGTCATTAATTACGTCACAATTAAAGCTTAAATGAAATAACGACAAAACTTCAGCTACAATTTTATGGAAAATAAACAGAACTTGTAGTCTACATGTATACATGATTATTAAATATAAATTATCAAATATATATTAAACTTACTTTTAATTGTACGAATTTTTGTCTTATATTTATGACCGGTAAACAAACACTTCCAAGGGTGGTTCGTAAAATTTCCAATTTTTACTTCCTCTTTCGATTTTCAAAGGTCAGAAAGATAACTCTTGTAGTATGAATAGCTACATGGTTTGGGCTTTAATTCCCTTAGCTATGTATACTTTATCAATATGTGAAAACTATGGTGGCATATTTCTGCCACCAGATAACCATATAACTAGTTAACCTCTAAATTAACTAGATAATTATGTGGTTAACTAGTTACGTAACTAGTTAATCAGTTAGTATTAAGCTGGTATAATAATAAAAGGATGGCAGTTGTAGGCACTAACATGCATTTATTTCCCGTTATGATCTTATATTTATTGAAAAAAATAACTAGTTACGTAACTAGTTAACCATATAAATAACTAGTTAATTAAGAGGTTAACTAGTTACGTAACTAGTTAACCTCTTAATTAACTAGTTAGTTATATGGCTATATGCCACCATAGAAAACATCTTTTATTTTGATAAAAAGAGTAATTAAACTTGTGAAAAAATTGCTGAAGACAGTTGTGAAAAGATATGATTGTCTCTGCATTTCTTTTCACCGACCATCGGTAAATTAAGTGATAGTGCCAATGATGAAGTTGTAAAAAATATTTAAAGAACAACAACAGCAAATATGTTTTCATCAACTGAAGAATAATTTTATTTTTTTCATCATAACTTACATTACAAGTTGAAAGAAAGAATTTCGATGTATTTTACAAAAGGACTGTTGGACGAGAAAATAAAAATCTTTATCGTTGAGACATCGTCAAGTATTCAATAATAAATTTCGAGATGTAATTCATTCTGAATATATATGTCTTAAATGAATAACACTTATTTTATTGATTTTGAAATAAAACCATTTAGTACCCTTCTCTCACAAAATGTATATATTTAATATATAAACATAATGTTTGAACCAATGAGATTGCAGCTATTTTTAGATCATATAATAAATAAAATGATATCATATTATATCATATCATATCAAATCATATAACATTATTTTATATTATATCATATCATATCATATAATGTTATAAAAGACCATAATTATGGCATCTTTAGTCTTATTTTTTCGTGAATATTAAATATTGAATTCATCAGTCTAATGAGGCGGGATAGCCACACAATGACGGACAGCCCATTTGTACTTTATTGCGTTGCTTATGTTGTTAACAAGTATCACCTTGAATAAAGTGGAAGGGTTGAAAATAACAATCTTAGCTTCTCTAACTCATAACGGCGATAAGTCTCTCCGTCAGGCGACTTATGATTAGGATGAAGACAAAGACTGAGATATTAACTCGAAACAAAATACAAAGAAATTATTTGATTTGTCAATCTTGTTCAGCAGAAGACTTAGAAAATGAATTTTATTTTTATTCTATATGTCCATGGTATATGCGGCGTTAACATTAAACTATCGTATTTTGTAAACCAGAGTATATTAATGTATTGCACTATTACAAAGTAATAATAGAAGTGAGCTTTTTAAATCAGCAGTGCATTTGCTAACGTGTTAATTATTAAATGATGATCATGAATAAAAAATAATTATTAATTCCTTTTTTTTATCCCATTTGTTAATCCTCTTTTTAACGGGGGGTTTTACGGTTTACTTCAATATTTGTTCAAGATGACGCAATATGAAGAAAAAACAAAATTCTGTTTTTTTTTCCTGTCGACTTTTTCTTTTGGGACATTTTTTTCACCCCTTTGGGCTGTTTGTTTAAACTTGTTTTCCGGTAAATTTAAAATTTTGAAAAACCTCGATTGCCATTTCAAATTTAAAAAAAAATAGGGGATAAATTCTGAAAAAAAAAAATTTTAAATTTAAACAAAGGGGTGCCTCCCGGGTTTTATAGTTAGTTATTAGTTGAGTTCCCTAAATCGGAAAGGATATAAAAATTAATAAATTTTAAAAATTTAAATTTACTTTTATTTTTGGTTTTTAATAAATTAAAAAGTTTTTAAGCTTTAAAAAATTGAAAAATTTTTTATGACATTGTATTAAATTTGGGTTTAAAGGAAGGGAAATAGTCGTGGTCTTTGTCACGTTACAATATTTCATTCACCTAGTTTTGACTGTAAATGAAACCACAGCAAAAAATCCAATTTTGTGAGTCACAATGATAATCTGTACAAAAGTCAATTGGTAGGCCACCCGTGATTTACAGTGATAATCTTTACAAAAACATTTGTACCATCGAACCATCGCGTTTTCACCATCGTACCATCGCGTCAACGTATTTTCACCATCGTAGCATCGCGTTTTTACCCTCGTGCCATCGCGTTTTCACCATCGCGTTTTCACCATCGTGATATCGCACTTTCACCATCGTGATATCGCACTTTCACTATCGTACCATCGAGCTCTCACTATCGTACCATTGCGTTTTCACCATCGTACCATCGTGCTTTCACCACCGTACCATTGCGTTATCTTGATGAATAATCACGATTTCAAAAAGAAAGAGTTTTTTATTCGATGTATAATCTATGTTAAGTTTAGCATACAGGACAGTAACTTTAAATTTTACTTGAAGTCATGTTTAAGTTATTTGCTTAAAATTAAATATAGATAGTACACGAAGCTTAAAAAGATACATATATGAAAATTTTTCTTGACTTTGAAATGTATTAAACATTTGTGGAGGATGCAAGTTTGACCATGAAGTGATGAAACTTTAACTTGAAATTATATCAAATTTGACAACACAATTAATTAATGAAGCTTTGGACTTCTGGTTTGAGTCAAACATTAAATAACTGTTTACTCAAGCTGAAACTTGAGAAGTGTTGATGTTGTGAAGAAATGTGGATGAGATTGAAATTGAGACAGTCCAGTGCGAATAAAATATGCAAACGTCTCCAGAAGGTAAAAGGAGGGAGGAAAGTGTGATAGCTTTTCTAATAAGGGTATTTATGTTGGTAACATCTTGATGCTGTAAAAATGATTGTTATTATATTCAGTGGTTGAATATACAGAAAATAATGCTTAGGGTTTCACAACATAAAGTTTGGTGATAAAAAATGTAAAATGGAAGTGCATTGTTTCCTTTGTTAAAGTTTGATTATTCATGAACTTTTACAGGATCTTATGCATTTTCAATATAATTTGAAATATGATATCAGTGTAACATATATTTATTTTTCATCATTTTAATTATCTGTTTGAAAGCCTGTCTCTGAAAGAAAAGCAAAAATATATACATTAAAGTGTAGAGAGGAAAAACATTGAACCATTTTTGATATAAATATTGTACTCATATCAAAGTAAATTGATAAATAGTGAATTAAACCAAAAATGACAAAAATGCTGGTTTTTGAATTGACTATTGTACCAGCTGTGAACTGAAGTGATAAGTCTACGCCACTAGTACAAAGCAAAGCATGAACATATTTGCAGTCTGGCCAGGCTTTGTTTATTTTTACTGATAGCTTAATTAGCTTAGCATCTTTTGTTGTGTATATTTTTGTATTGAAATCAACGGGATATTATATTGTTTGACGGTTTTTAAATACAAAGCAAGATAAGTCATATATAGAAATTACAGCAATGTAATGTGTTAAAGATAAAAAGGAATCATTTTTAAGATGACTGAATTTAAGATGATATAAGATTTACACAGCATTAATAGTTTCTAAACCAATAGTCATTTTTTATCAGTGAATGATGAAGATTTATTTAAAGAAATGAACATACAAACATGAATTAGAATTGTTTAAAAACAAAAAGTATGTATGAAACTGTTACTAAGGAAATACATTAGTACAAGACAATATCAATAATTTCAGTCATGCAAATTCATGAAGAAACATTTAAAGATACATGTTTTTACATTTTTTTTACTGGTAAAAAACCATATCACAGTTTTTTTTTATTATGTTTAAATACATTTTACCCTTTTTATTGTATGTACTTCTTATATGATTTCGAAAAAAAAAGAAAACAAACTTCTTACTTGTGTTATGCTACTGAAATTAAAGATTTATGTTATGACAAGATTAGAACACTTAAAACTTTACAGAGTCTACAGTGATACAGTTGAAGGTCACTGACCAGATCAATGACTTAAGTGTGATTTTTACATATTATTATCCTGTCTGAAATAAGAGTTTTGCAACCGGCTCAAATTCCCCCATTGTTTTACCTCAACTATTCGAAGACAAATAGGTTCATCATACTCACTCAAACATTTATGTATACATGTATGTGAGAGCATAATATGTATACATAAGTTTGACAGAATTATGGTCATTTTTTAACTTGAAAAATTCAGGATTAATGTTTTGCAGGAAGACCTCTGATGATACTCATTTGAAACTTTCCAAGACCCATAATTCTGACAAGGATTTTGAGTGAAATGGTGAAGTCAAAATATGTTTACGTTTTGCAATACTGCTTTCAATTTTATGTTTTACTTTGCATGAACAATAAATAATGTGACCTAAGGAAAGTTCTGTAAAATTTCAAGAGATTATTATTATTATTATTATACTTTTGGCAGATTTATATTTTATCTTAAATAAGTCAAATCAACTGTTGGTCATCACCAGTATCACAGTCAATCTTTAAAATATATAGTCTATTCAGCTTTATTTAATAATGACAAAAATGAGTATAGTTTCACTTTAAGAGTGTTTAATATCTAAAAATGCCCAGGGGTAGAATACAAATATCGATACTTTGAGAACTTGCGATTCATGATTTGTCGGACAAATTTTAAATTTCAGGACACCTAAATATGTCTACATACGAGTATTGAAACAATTTTATACTTAATTGAGTTCAGATTTTATTGCCTATTTCGCGTTTCTGAATTTTCTACTTTTCATAAAAATTAATAAAAAATTTATCCCACGAACCACATGTATTGTGTTTATTATTATTTCCATTGACCCTGACATGGCAACATCACGTCATGCCAGTCTTAGTGATGGTGTTTTACGTGCATTATTTCTGGCACTAGCGGGCTCCATCACTTGAATCACCTTCACTCTGTTAGCTAGATGGCTCATAGCTTCCTCACATCAATATCTCTGGCAGGATTGAAACATAGCGATGATGGACAAGTGACTTTAATTATTAAGCCACGCCCAACAATGTTGATAATAATATTAATCATTACATTATTGTATCAGAACGCTTAAGCAATGCGGACACGAATACATATAATATTTAACATTCGACTAAATGTTTTCTGCAAAGGACTAGGCTTATTGTCCGCAATTATTCCCGAGGTTAACTTGTTGTCTGAGGTTAACTAGAAAAACTATCAGATGACAGACATTGTCCGATTTAATAGATGTCATTGGTCGATTGTTCGGAGCTAGCTGTCGATTTGATTTTCGCTGAACTACTAGTATATAGTTCTATTTTTATAATTTCAAGGGCCGAATGGCTAAGCTATTTGACATTAGCTATAGGCTTTCAACGTTGTTGGTTCAAATTCTGCCAGGGACGTCCAATTGTTCATGTAAGGAAGCTATACAGATAACTAAAATATGATAAATGTGGCTCCACCTGGGTTCCCAATTCTACCTGTATGACATAACAGCCAACAATATACTTGAAATAAAAAAAGCGGTCACATAATAAATAAATTGTATTTTCATCAATGATTTTATTCTTGAATGAATTATATCATATTTTAATGTACTTAACAAATATAATTCCTATCATGATGATATGATCACAGTTCAACTTTGTTTGTTTGTTTGTTAAGAATGCTGAAATATAACTGCAAACTTACAGGAATTTTGTAGGAACCTAACAAGAAACAACAAATGCGCAAGTTAACATATTTTCATACGTCTAACTCAAACCCTTTCATGGAACTTTCAACGTCTACATATTCGACGCATACTTTCTAAGTAAATTACAAATATGAAACTTTGCCGCATTGTTTCTTTTTCTTTGTTGAAGGGAAAACATATAGCACAGTAATGCTTCCCATGGTTTGTTCTCTTTTTCCATACATTGACCGAGAAGAATGAGAGCTGTCTCCCTGTGACCAAAGTTTCTTCCTGTAACGATAACCTTCGCAAGGTTACTAAGCGCCCGTTGTTGATCCTGATGTCTTTGTAGGTGACTGTATGTCTTGTATTGTAAATAGTAGAGATAAGGGAGGGAATCAGCAACAGCATAGTCCATCCATTGCCTTTCATGTATCCTTCTATGTGGAATATCATCTCTTGTAGATCTCATCATTTCATACCGCAATTCTCGAGGCACACAATTTGCTTCTGCCTGCATGAATGTGACACAACATGATGTTATACTATTGATGTTATTTTCACTTAGTTCACTGCATTTCCTTTTAAATTCAACAGAAAAACTTGACAGTGGATGAGCCCAGCAGCCACATACATGTTCAACAACAGTAGAATTATATCGACTTTCAGTTTGTCTCAGAATGAACTCTGCTCTATCCATATCACCTACACAGTAGAACATTGAAGCTAGTTTTAATCTGCCAGATGTAACATCTGAGTTCAAACCGAATGTAAGCCACTTCAATGCTTCATAAGGAACTGGATAATTCTCTCTGATTCTTTTTGATGCCATTATAAGACCTAGTGTGGAACTAAGAAAAGTTGCCAGAGAACGACTTGCAATCCGTTCTAGTCTATTTCCACGTATACCGAAGTGACTTAGCTTTAAGATAGTTTGTTTGAGATTACTAATATGGTCATTTGACAAATATTTGATTATAAGTAATATCAGTCTGCTTATCTCGACCATTAGATTGATGAAAAGTGTAGACGAACATTCTTCGTGTATCTCCAAAGATTTTCGAATATTATACGCAAGATGAACAAATGAACTAAGCTTGACATGTAGTCTCTGGCTAATATTATCAATGCTTATTCGTAGAAAACATCTACCATCGCTCTGTATTATGTCACATAATTTCTGTAAAACGTGTCGCTTCTCTTCAGCTGTAAATTGTCCAGCCATTAAGTTGTTATCAGAAATAATGAAATGCGGGCAATTTTCATTTTGAACACAGCTACGAAGTTCAAGCAAGCAGTAAGATAAACATGTTAAAAGATTATCCTTTTTCCATATGCTTTGTTCTGTTTGTTCTATGCAATGTAATAAAACGGTTTTACACATAAAACTTGAAAGAGCACACACATTTTGTGCATTCAGGAATGATTTCAAAATTATTTTTATAAAAACATAGCATTGTAATTGCGTAATATTAAGATGAAACATCAAACATCTCTCTGCTACAGAAGTAGATATTCTCCACTCTAATTCCGAATAAGTAGCAATCTTGCTACTGGCCGCAACAACAAAACAATCACAGCTAGCAGCATATCTGGCACTTTCAGATGGTAACCACCTCATAACACAAGCTCTTTCTAGAGAATGGGATGTTGATTGAAGCCTTGAATTAAAAGGATATGCAATTACAATGTCAACGTCACAATAATTACCATTGCTTGAGATCGCATTTGATGGCCCGTGTCGCTCAACATTTTCTTCAATAAAACGTTCTACGAATGAATTTTTTAATAATATTCTCCCAATGCTATCTCTAATGTAATGTTCATCAGGAATGTTTGTCTCAAAAAGAGGTTCATCAGATCGAAGTAATTGTAGCCAACAATATCCTGGTGATACATTCTCATCCTGTATCATAAGTAGGTTTCTCTGATTTTGTTTCCAGTCAGCCCAGTCTTGCATCACATTATAATCATAGTCTACAATTACCATGTCAAGATCTGATTTAAGTCCTTCAGTAGTGGTTCCTTCAGGCCGACTCCCAAGATGATATATAGTAAGGTTTTCACCGCATGATCTGTATGTGATCGTTGATAAACTGTCCTTCAGCATGAACACTCTTCTTCTTTTTATCACCACTTTCTCATTAACACCAACATCCTCTAATACCTCAGATAATGTCAGTGACAAAGTTCTACAATATTCAGGTGACTGAAACATTCTGTAATCATAATAAATATATTTCCTTGTTAAAACATAAGAAATGGGGTTATGATAATATAGAATAATTTATGTTGTTACTAGATATTAAATGAAATAGAAAGATGTTAAAGATTCCAGTGTTTTTCTGTTAAAAATATTCAATTCTTTCTGTTTAAATTATCTTTAATATAACATGTCTGGTTTTAAAGAAAAGAAGAGGAAGAACAAAAGATTGTATAATTACACTGCTGTTTTGATCTGTATTTTCTTAAGATACACGTCAAAAATATCCCCATTGAAGAATGATAATACAAAATACCCATAGATTTTATTATTTTACTTCCTCTTTCGGTTTTAATATATAATAATAAATTCAATCAATGTTACACCATTTCAAATATCATTTCTAACAATCTCATATTGGAAAATTAAAAAATGTACAAAAATTGCATTATATGTATCAATTACTTTTCTTTGAACAAGGACCAATTAGAATATTTCTGAAAATTGATATTTAAAAACTGAAGAAACTGACCTAGGAGAAATACTTGCTTTACTTGCTTCATAGATTCATTTCCTATATGTACCAATTTATATTTTTTCCAACGTGAAACGATTTCTACCGTTAAATATTAATTTTTATCTTGCTTCATAGATTCATTTCCTATATGTACCAATTTATATTTTTTCCAACGTGAAACGATTTCTACCGTTAAATATTAATTTTTATGTAATAGTCATTAATTTCGTCACAATTAAACCTTATATATGAATTTACGACTACACATCAGTTACAATTTTATGGAAAATGAACGAAAATTGTAGTCTACATGTATACATGATTAATATATAAAATTATCAAATATATATTAAACTTACTTTTAATTGTACGAATTTTTGTCTTATATTTATGACGGTAAACAAACACTTCCAAGGGTGATTCGTAAAATTTCCAATTTTTACTTCCTCTTTCGATTTTCAAAAGTCAGAAAGATAACTCTTGTAGTATGAATAGCTACATGGTTTGAGCTTTAATTCCCTTAGCTTTGTATACTTTATCAATATGTGAAAACTATGCTGGCATATTTCTGCCACCAGATAACCATATAACTAACTAGTGAATTAAGAGGTTATCTAGCTAGTAAACCTCTTAATTAACACGATGGTTATGTGGTTAAATAGTTACGTTACTAGTAAATTTTTTCAATAAATTAAAGGTCATAACAAGAAATAAATGCATGTTAGTACCTACAACTGCCATCCTTTCATTATTTTACCAGCTTTATATTATGTGATTAACTAGTTACGCAAATCATGCACATCTTTGCAGTCTGTAAGGCTTTATTTAACTGATAGCTTAATAGCTAAACGTCTTTTGAAATCAACGGGATTTAAATTGATTGACGGTTTTAAATGCAAAGCAAGATTAGTAAAATATACAAATTCATCATGTAATGTGTTAAAGATACAAAGGAATCATTTGTAATATGACTGAATTTAAGATGAGTGCAAATTAAATTTATATTAACACGACATTTATAGTTTCTAAACCAATAGTTAATTTTCATCAGTGAATGATAAAGATTAATTTTAAGAAATGAACATATTCAAATTGTTTAAAAACAAAAAAATATGTATGAAACTATTACTTAGGAAATACATTAGTACAAGACAATATCAAGAAGTTCATTCATGCATATTCATGAAAGAAAAGTGGAAATTCTTATTTATAGAAAAATGTATTATTTACGATTTTTACTGGAAACAAACCCTCACAACCGCATTTTACCCTTTTTATTGTATGTACTTAGTATATGAATGTGAAAAAAATTTAAAAGAAATAAACTTCTTACTTTTGTTATGCTACGGAAATTAAAAGATTAATGTTTTCAGTACAACTTCATGTTGTAAATGAATTACTAGATTAGACCACTTAAAACTTCACAGACGTCTACAGTGTTACAGTTGAAGGTCACTGACCAAGATCAATGACGTGCGACCTTTACTGATTATTACCCTTTCTTAAATAAGACTTGCAACAAGGACAAATTCCATCATAGTTTTACCTCAACTATTCGAGGATATATAGGGCTATCCTACTCACTCAAGCCTCGGTGTAACACTTTACTTAAAGTTTTGCATGCAACATATTTCATCAACCACTAATGATATTTACTTTTATACTTCGCACACATGTATTTGTGAGCATAATAGGTATACAGAATTTTGACAGAATTATGGTCCTTTTTACCCCCCCCCCCGCCGAATAGGCGGCGGGGATATAGAAATAGTCTTCGTCCGTTCGACCTTTCGTCCCACATTTTTGTCCAGAGCATACAAAAAGTATGAAAAATAGCAAAGGGCAATAACTCAAAATTTATAAAGGGTAGAGTTATCATTCTTGCACACAGCATTCCTCCTTAATAACATAAATCCACCTATGAATTTTCATGTTGACATCTCAAGACTTTTGAGTTATGCTTCGGTGAGGTGAAAAAATAAGTATGAAAAATAACAAAGGGCAATATATCAAAAATTATGAAGGGTAGAGTTTTAACTCTTATGCGCTGCATACCTCCGGAGTGAGATCTATCCACCTACGAAGTTTCATGTTTATATCTCAAAGGCTTTTAGAGTTATGCTCTGGGCAAAAATTATATTTGAAAAATAACAAAGATCAATAACTGAAAAATTATGCAGGGTAGAGTTATCATTCTTGTGTACTACACTCTTCCTCAGTATGATCTATCCACCCATGAAGGTTCAAGTTGTTTCCTCAAATACTATTGAGATATGCTCCGGACAAAAATGTGGGACGGACGAACGGAATGACAGACGGACGGACACTCATTTATATTCTGAGTTTCAAGTAAATACCTTATATAGTTAATACTTAATGAGTTACTATCTGGACAAAAAATAAGCATGAAAAATAACAAAGGGCAAAAACTGAAAAATTATGCACGGTAGCGTTATCATTCTTGTGCGCTGCACTCCTCCTCAATGAAATCTATCCACATATGAAGTTTCAAGTTGATACCTGTAATACTTTTTTGAGATAAGCTCCGGACAAAAAGTATGAGAAATGAAAAAAGGTAATATCTCAAAAATTATAAAGGGTAGAATTATCATTCTTGTGCGAAACATTCCCCCTCAAAAATATCTATCCACCTGTTTCATGTTGACATCGCAAGGAATTTTTGAGTTATGCTCCACTCAGGAAAAAAAACATAACAAAGGGCAATTACTCAAATACGAAAGCCTAATAGTGTCAAATGAAATAAAAAATAAAAATGCAAAGGCGTTATAACGCGAATAAAGGCATTATTACGCGAATCAAAAGGCGTAAGAACGCGAATAAAGGCGTAGCAACGCGAATCAAAAGGCGTAATAACGCGAATAAAGGCGTAGCAACGCGAATAAAGGCGTTATAACGCGAATCAAAAGGCGAAATAACGCGAATAAAGGCGTTATAACGCGAATCAAAGGGCGTAGTAACGCCTTTATTCGCGTTATAACGCGAATCAAAAGGCGTAATAAAGCGAATAAAGGCGTTATTACGCGAATAAAAAGGCGTAATAACGCAAATAAAGGCGTAATAACGCGAATCAAAAGGCGTAATAACGCGAATAAAGGCGTAATAACGCAAATCAAAAGGCGTAGTAACGCGAATAAAGGCGTTGTAACGCGAACCGAAAGGCGTAATAACACATTATAATGCCAATTTAATACCATATTTATACTAATCAAATTCGCGAGAAAGAAAGACAAATATTGATCTGAATTTATTGCTCAAGATATAAACTCGTATACAATAATACAATATACATTTACAATAACTTTCATTCCATTTGCACAGTAATTATGCAAACTATTTGTCATAAACTAATAAAGACTCTTTAATATTTGCCAATATAAGATGACTTGGTGACTTATAGGTTATAAAGTATTACCTCCTTCAAATAACAATCCTCCTATGAAGTTTGAATATTGTGGGCCAAATGGAACTTAAGTTATGCTCCCGAAACCAAATTGCTTACGGACGGACGGACAGACAGACATACAGACGGACGGACGCACGTACGGACGCCAGGGGGTATAACATAATATGCCCGAAATTCTTTCGGGCATATAATAAAACGTACATCTAGATCAATTCATTTAAATCAACATTGTTCTTCCTTCCATACATTAATAGGCCACTGTTTGGAATTTATATGGTATTAAATTAGCGTTATAACGCCTTTTGTTTTGCGTTATTACGCCTTTTGGTTCGCGTTATTACGCCTTTTGATTCGCGTTATAACGCATTTATTCGCGTTAGTACGCCTTTTGATTCGCGTAATTACGCCTATTGTTTCGCGTTATAACGCGAATCCAAAGGCGTAATTACGCGAATCAAAAGGCGTACTTACGCAAATAAAGGCGTTATAACGCGAATCAAAAGGCGTAATAACGCGAATAAAGGCGTTATAACGCGAATCAAAAGGCGTAATAACGCAAAAAAAGGCGTAGCAACGCGAATCAAAAAGCGTAGTAACGCCTTAATTCGCATTATAACGCGAAACAAAAGGCGTAATAACGCGAATTAAGGCGTTATAACGCGAAACAAAAGGCGTAGTAACGCCTTTATTCGCGTTATAAAGCGAAACAAAAGGCGTAATTACGCGAATAAAAGCGTTATAACGCAAATCAAAGGCGTACTAACGCGAATAAAGGCGTTATAACGAAAATCAAAAGGCGAAGTAACGCCTTTATTCGCGTTTTAACGCGAATCAAAAGGCGTTATTACGCGAATAAAGGCGTTATAACTCGAATCAAAAGGCGTAGTAACGCCTTTATTCGCGTTATAACGCGAATCAAAAGGCGTTATAACGCGAATAAAGGCGTTATAACGCGAATCTAAAGGCGTAATAACGCGAAAAAAGGCGTAGCAACGCGAATCAAAAAGCGTAGTAACGCCTTTATTCGCATTATAACGCGAAACAAAAGGCGTAATAACGCGAATTAATGCGTTATAACGCGAAACAAAAGGCGTAGTAACGCCTTTATTCGCGTTATAAAGCGAAACAAAAGGCGTAATTACGCGAATAAAAGCGTTATAACGCGAATCAAAGGCGTACTAACGCGAATAAAGGCGTTATAACGAGAATCAAAAGGCGAAGTAACGCCTTTATTCGCGTTTTAACGCGAATCAAAAGGCGTTATTACGAGAAAAAAGGCGTTATAACGCGAATCAAAAGGCGTAGTAACGCCTTTATTCGCGTTATAACGCGAATCAAAAGGCGTAAAAACGCGAATAAAGGCGTTATAACGCGAATCAAAAGGCGTAATAACGCGAAAAAAGGCGTAGCAACGCGAATCAAAAGGCGTAGTAACGCCTTTATTCGCGTTATAACGCGAAACAAAAGGCGTAATATTGCGAATTAAGGCGTTATAACGCGAAACAAAAGGCGTAGTAACGCCTTTATTCGCGTTATAACGCGAAACAAAAGGCGTTATTACGCGAATAAAAGCGTTATAACGCGAATCAAAAGGCGTACTAACGCGAATAAAGGCGTTATAACGCGAATCAAAAGGCGTAGTAACGCCTTTATTCGCGTTTTAACGCGAATCAAAAGGCCTAATTACGCGAATAAAGGCGTTATAACGCGAATCAAATGGCGTACTAACGCGAATAAAGGCGTTATAACGCGAATCAAAAGGCGTAATAACGTGAATAAAGGCGTTATAACGCGAATCAAAAGGCGTAATAACGCAAACCAAAAGGCATATTAAAGCAAAACAAAAGGCGTTATAACGCTAATTTAATACCATATAAATTCTAAACCGTGGCCTAGTAATGTAAGATAGGAAGAACAATTTGATCTAAATAAATCGATCAAGACGTACGTTTTATTTTCAATTCTGTACGGATACGTCCTAAGGCCACAGTCTGATTTTTTAAATCTTTTATTAGGAAATGCTTTCGTCAGATTAAAGGTTAACTTTCACCCAACTATAGATACTTTTCTACATAGACAAAGAAGGGAATCTCTCCTATAATTGTGACTTAACTGAAACACTATCCCCCATTTAAACATACTTATCAATAATCACCCTAATGTGACTATTATTACGCCTTTTGATTCGCGTAATAACGCCTTTATTCGCGTTATAACGCGTATTTTTATTTTTTATTTTATTTGACACTATTATGCTTTCGTACTCAAAAATTATGAAGGTAGAGTTATTATTATTGTGCACTGCATACCTCCTGAGTGAGATCTATCCACCTACGAAGTCTCAAAAGCCTTTGTGATATGTTGATATCACAAAGGCTTTTGAGTAATGTTCTGGACAAATAATTAGGTATGAAAAATATAGAGCAATAACTGATATCCCGCATTAGTTTTCACTTATTGCCCTGTTATTTTCAGCTATCTGCTCTACTACATATAAATTCTTCAAATGAGCAAATACATTCGGCGGGGAATGGCCATGTTAACATTGCTCTTGTTTAACATGAAAAATTCAGGGTTAATGTTTTTCATGCAGACTTCTGAATATTATCATTTGAAACTGTCCAAGGCCCATAATTCTGACGAAGTGTTAAAGTCAAAATAAGTTCACATTTTTCAATACTTTCTTTCAACTTTATGTATTACTTTGCATGCACGAGAAATAACTAATGTGACCTGCAAACTTTCATGGACATTTACTTGAAATGTTTACTTTATTAAACGAGTGGGCAGTATTTTTTATACTTTTGACAGATTTATATATTATCTTAAACATGTAAAATCAACTCTTAGTCATCACCAATATAAAAGTCAATCTTTGAAATATAAAGTCTATTCAGCTTAACTTGACAATGACAAAACTGAGTATAGTGTCACTTTAAACTGCTAAATATAAAAAATGCCAAGTGGTAGAATACAAATACAGGTACTTTGAGAACTTGCGGTTAGTGATTTGTTGAACCAGTTGTATGCTTAAGGTTGATAGAGTTAATAATTTTTTTGCCATTTTTAGCGTTTCTGAATTTTCTACTCTTCAAAAAAAATGATTTATCACACGATCTTACGTGCACGTAATTTTGTATCACTGGCAATTAGTGATATTGCAAAGCTTACCTCTTTGTATACATTGATTATTAAAAATGTTTCGTTTTACAAGTCGTGCAGTAGAAATGAGATGCTTTGGTTTTCTTAACAATTAAATACAATATGCATTTTTTTTTTTATTTTAATTGTTTTTTTAATATTTAAATTTCGACCCGGGCATAGCCAAATCACCCATCCCAAATTTTCTTAAACTAAATGGTTTGTTTTAACGGGGGCATTTATTTATTCCAGGGCGGGCCTCAAAAAGTTTGAATCACCCTAAAATTTTTCTTAGCTAGAGGGCTCATAGTTTTCCTCCACTCAATATCTCGGGCCCAGGAAAAACTATAGGGGATGATGAACAATTTAAACTTTAGGTTTATTAGGTTTACGCACCAAAAAAACGTGAATTTATAATTTCATTATATTTTTATATGAGAAACTTGAGCAATGCGGACACGGAATATATAATTAACTAAAAATGCGATACCTCAATTTTAATTTTCCCAAGGGGACTACAATCAATGTCCACAAATTGACATATTCCCCGAGGTTAACTTGTCCGAGGCTAACTAGAAAAACCATCAGATGACAGAAGTTGTCCCATTTAATAGATGTCCTCGGTTGATTGCTCGGATCTAGCTAGCGTTTTGATTTTCGCTGAAACATATAGTTCTATTTTCATTATTTCTGGGCCCGTGTGGCTAAGGTTTTTGACATTAGCTTCTGGCTATCACCGTTGTTGGTTCGAATCCTGTCAGGGACGTTCAATTCATTCACGTAAGGAAACTATTCAGATAGCTTACATAAGATCTTTGGCTCCACCTGGGTCTCCAATTGTACCTGATATAATGCAAGGAAATGTATTCGATGGCTTTTTCCACCATGAAAGCTGCAAAGTCTCTATTTAGTTTTCACAGTGTCAGTATGACATAAAAGCCAACAATAAACTTTGAACAAAAACAGCAGACACATTGATAATAAATTGTATTTTCATCAATGATTTTATCCTGGGATAAATTATATCATATTTACATGTACTTAACAAATGTGATGTTAATTATGATAATATGATCACAATACAACTTTGATTTGTTTGTTAAAGTGACATTATATAACACGAAAATATAACTGCACATTTACTAAACGTTTGTGGCAAACTAAAAAGAGATAACATTTTGGTTAATTACACGATTTAACAAAGTTTCTAGAGTTTAACTCAAACTTTGTCAGTTTATTTCCGTAGAGGGATTTTTGAACGTCTACATATTTGAAACATACTCTCTAAGTAAATTACAAATATGAAATTTGGCCGCATTGTTTCGTTCTCTTTCTTGAAGGGAAAACATATAGCACTGTAATGCTTCCCTTGGTTTGTCCTCTTGTTCCATACATTGACCGAGAAGATTGAGAGCTGTCTCCCTGTGACCAAAGTTTCTTCCTGAAAAGGTAACCTTCACAAGGTTACTAAGCGCCAGTTGCTGATCCTGATGTCTTTGTAAATGACCGTATGTCTTGTATTGTAAAAAGTAGAGATAAGGGAGGGAATCAACAACAGCATGGTCCATCCAGAACCTTTCATATGGACTTCTGTGTGCCATATCATCTCGTGTTGATCTCATCAATTCATACCGTAATTCTCGAGGCACACAATTCACTTCTGTCTGCATGAATTTTACACAACATGATGTGATACTATTGATGCAATTTTCACTTAGTTCACCGCATTTCCTTTCAAATTCAGCTGACCGACGTGTCCGAGGATGAAGCCAGCAGCCACATACAGGTTCAACAACAGTAGAGTTATATCGACTTTCAGTTTGTCTCAGAATGAACTCTGCTCTATCCATATCACCTACACAGTAGAACATAGAAGCTTGTTTTAGTCTTCCAGATGTAACATCTGAGTTCAAACCCAATGTAAGCCACTGAAGTGCTTCATATTGAACTGTTAAATTCTGTTCAATACTTGATGACGCCATTACAAGGCCTAGTGTGGAATAAAAGAATGGTGCAAGATAACGACTTGCAAGCTGTTCAAGTCTATTTCCCTCTACACTGTAGTATTTTAGCTTTAAGATAAGTTGTTTGTGATTACATATGTGGTCATTTGAAAAATATTCGAAAAATAGTAATTGGCATCCGCTTAACAGTTTCATGAAGCTGATGAAAAGTTTAGACGAACAGTGTTCATATATTTCCAGTGAGGTTTGAAAACTACACGCAAAATGAACAATTGTACTCAGTTTGACTTGTAGTCTCTCGCTAATATTATCAATGCTTATTCGTAGTAAAAATCTAACCATCGCTCTGTATTGTGTTACATAATTTCTGTAAACGTCTCGCTTCTCTTCAGCTGTAAATTGTCCCCGGCCATTAAGTTTGTTATCAGAAATAATGAAATGCGGGCAATTTTCATTTTGAACACAGCTACGAAGTTCAAGCAAGCAGTATGATAAACATGTAAAAAGATTATCCCTTTTTCCATATGATTTGCTCTGTATTTTCTATACAATGTAATAAAAACGGTTTACGGGATTCTGTATTTATCTATTTTTATGATCACATCCGTGTTATTTGTGCCGTGTGGCGGCTGTAAAAAGTCTCCCCGTACATTTAATCAATGATGTTATATTTTCGATCCTTGAAGATCGTTCAGCACGACATTATTGTCGTGCTTGTAGTATTTTTAGTTTCAACTTTTCGGCATTTTCTTGTTGGGTGGTTCCAATATTCCTACTTGAATAATGTTGAATCACCCTTAGGATATGTTGCCTGCTTTTTAAATTTGTCTTTTGACGTCTTATCTGTGATACGCAGGCTTCATAACCTCTGATCCCCTTTCAAAATTCCATTTTATTTATTTCCGCCCATTGTTTTCTCGTTTAGGGCACAAGCTTTTATTACTTGGGGACCATACGCCGCTTTTCATGGAATGGCACTGCTGTGTCACATTGAAGGTTCCATGATAACCGCCGTATGAACACATCTGCGGATGTTTCTAAATTCAAAATTTTACTATTTCATGTTTAAATGTTGAATTCTGCTTAAGCCGGTGCTAGGGGGCGTGGACGGTAACTTGCACTTTCCAGTACCGTCCATGAACAGGTTCAATCAAACCGAGCCTGCAACATTTTCAATTTTGCCGTGTTGGGCTTTCTTTAGGGATTCTGTATTTATCTATTTTACACATAAAACTTGAAATAACACTCACATTTTGTGCTTTCAAAAAGGATTTCAAAATTATTTTCATTCAAACATAGCATTTTAATTGCGTAATATTTAGATTAAACATCAAACATCTCTGTGGTAGAGAAGTAGATATTCTCCACTCTAATTCTGGATAAGTAGCAATCTTGCTACTTGTACCCACAACAAAACAAACACAGCTAGCTGCATATCTGACACATTCAGATGATAACCACCTCATAACACCTGGTCTTTCTGGAAATAGTGATACTGATTGAAGCTTTGAATCACAAGGGAAAGCAATTACAATGTCATTGTCGGAGTATCCATAATCTCCGGAGAAAGCATTTGATGGCCCGTGTCTCTCAACATTTTCTTCAATTAAAGGTGTTACTAATGTATTTCTTAATAATATTCTCCCAATGCTGTCTCTTATGTAATTTTCATCAGGAATGTTTGTCTCAAAAAGAGGTTCATCAGATCGAAGTCGTTGTAGAAAACAATATCCTGGTGTAACATTCCCATCCTGTATCATAATAAGCTTGGTCTTATTATGTTTCCACTCTGCCCAGTCTTGTATCACATTATAATCATAATCTACCATTACCATATCAATATCTGAATCAAGTCCTATAGTAGTGGTACCTTCAGACTGACTCCCAAGATAATAATCAGTTTTGTTTTCACCAGTTGATCTGCATGAAATCGTTCGGAAACTCTCCCTCAGCATAAATATTCTTCTTCTTTTCATCACCATTTCCTCATTAACACCAACATCCTCTAATACCTCAGATAATTTCAGTGACAGAATTTTACAATATTCAGGTGACTGAAACATTCTGTAATGATAATGAATATATTTCCCTTTTAAAACAAAAGGAATGAGGTTATGATAATAAAGAACAATTTGTTGTTACTTGAAATTAAACTAGATATTAAAGTTGTTAGTGTTTTTCTGTTAAAAATGTGCAATGCTTTCTGTTTGAATTATCTTTAATATAAAATGTCTGGTTTTAAAGAAAAGAAGACGAAGTACAAAAGATTGTATAATTACATTGCTGAAATGATCTGTATTTTCTTAAGATACACGTCAAAAATATCCCCATTGAAGAATGATAATACAAAAAACCCATATATTTTACTTTTTTTTTACTTCTCTTTCGGTTTTAATAGATAAAAATAAATCCAATAAATGTTACACCATGTCACATCTCATTTCTAACGATCTCATATTGGAATATTAAAAAATGTACAAAAATTGCATTATGTCTTCGAACAAGGACCAATTAAACTATTTCTGAATATTGATATTTGAAAACTGAAGAAACTGGCCTAGGAGAAATACTTGCTTTACTAATTGCTTCCTATATGTACCAATTTGTATTTTTTCAACGTGAAACGATTTCTATCGTTATCATTAATCTTAATGTAATAGTCATTAATTACGTCACAATTAAAGCTTTAATGAAATTACGACAAAACTACAGCTACAATTTAATGGAAAATAAACGAAAATTGTAGTCTACATGTATACATGATAATTAAATATAAATTATCAAATATATATTAAACTTACTTTTAATTGTACGAATTTTCGTCATATATTTATGACGGTAAACAAACACTTCCAAGGGTGATTTGTAAAATTTCCAATTTGTACTCCCTCTTTCAATTTTTCAAAGTTCTGAAAGATAACTCTTCAAGTATGAGTAGCTACATGGTTTCAGCCTTAACTCCCTTTGATATTTATGCTTTTTTAATATTATGTCAAAAACTTTTTTATTTTGATAAAAAGAATTTGTTAAAAATAACTGAAGAAAATTGTGAAAAGTTATGACTGTCTTTGAGCATTTTTCTTCACCGATCATCCGTAAATTAAGTGATAGCGCCAGTGATGAAGTTATAAATATTATTAAAGAACAGCAAGAGCAAATATGTTTTCATCAGTTGAAGAATTATTTTACTTTTTTCATCATTACCTACATTACAGTTGTTAAAAAAATTTCAAGATATTTTACTATAGAACGGTTGGACGAAATAATTAAAATCTTTATCGCTTGAGACATCGTCAAAGCTTCAATAATAAAAAAAATGAGATATATTTCTCTCTGAATATATGAGTGCATTATTATACAGATTATAAAATAAAACCATTTAAGTACTCTTATTTCACAAAAAAATATATGTATATACATAATGTTTGGACCAATGAGATTGCAGCTATTTAAAGATGGTTTATGGATAATGGTCAATGGCGGTCAGTTAAAAATCGCTCAGTGAATTTTTTTAGAATGAACAAAAAAAAACGGACTTACAACGTAGTAAAATCTTGTAAAAAGGATTAAATAGTGTCTTGAATACCGATACAATGGCTAATAAAGGTAAAAAATCATCTTCATTCCATAATAATGCTACCAGACAAGATAGAAAACGTGCACGACAAAACTCGCCACGTCGGCAGAATCACCCCACCCATATGAAGTAAATACATCATTGCCTACGAAGGAGAACTTTGTTTCCCTAGATATAAGTGAGAAAATGAACTGTTTGTTTGATCTTATGGTTCAATTTGGGCCAGTGAATTATAAACTTGACTGCATAACAAAAAATTTGTATCATACGGTTGCTACAAACGAAGTCAACAATTCAAGGTTACGCCTCCTTGAATATAAAAGCATTGATATGGAGGCCCGTCTTTTAAAAAATAACATCTTATTTCATGGTATCCCCGAAGGAAATACCGACCGTGTGACATCTGTTTTGAACTTTATTAATGATCATCTGCAGTTAGACCAAAGTTCTATGCGAATATCACGTGCATTTGGATAGGAAAGTCTAAACGACAACAATACCCGGACAAACCTTATATTCGTCCAATACTGGAATCTTTCTCTGAACAATCTAATGCAGATAGCATCATGGAGAAAGCCAAACTACTAAAGAACACTAAATTTGGTCTATCCCGGGATTACTAGAAAGAAATTCGTGAAGCACGTCAAGAATTATGGCACGATTACAAGGATGCGAGGTCAAAATATGGCCCCCGAAATGTCAGTCTTAAGTATCCTGCTGCCTTGGAAGTAAACGGAGAAACAGTACGCAATTTATTCCCTGGATGGCACTCAATTCTACGAGGCTCACGTAACTCTAACGTGGAATCACGTGTCAACGAGACTTACACGAGAGCAGCTGAGAAATCATCTATAATCTCACGTGACGAGGCCCTTACCGAGGAAGACTGATTCGATCAAAAGCGATGACATAATACGAACAACGAGCCCAAACCAATACAAAGAATCTGCGAAGTCATCTCCGATAGGTACAACACACACATCAAAAGGTTATTTGCTAGAAGTACATGCCCCACTCCAAGGTTCCACACTTGTATCGGCGCCTTTTTCTGGCAACCGTAAGGACAATTTTACAGACTACTGTTACCCGGGGTCAGTGGTATACTTCTGTGAACAGTGTAAGGATATTCCATGCTCCTCTAAAACATTGGTATGTGAACATCTTAGAAATTGTGATCTTTCTTTAATACATAAATCAAACACAAACATCTAAGAAAGGATCGATGCTAAAAATATCGTGAGTGACCAAAATAGTACGTTTATAAATCAAATCCCCAGTGCATTTCATGGAAACTTGAAAATTGGTTCGCTTAATGTGTGCGGCTTAAAAACTAGTCTTAAGTATCCTGAATTCATAAACATGATAGAACAGTATTCAATTTTGTGTGTAACTGAGACTAAAATAGATAAAAATGACATTATATCTGTACCAAATTATACTTTCTTTTCCAAACCAAGGACTGAAAGTTGTAAACGAAAATCTGGCGGAATTGGTTTTTTCGTACATGATTCTTTTGTTAAATATATAGAGATTTTAGACTCTAAAAATGAGTACATTTATTGGTTAAAAGTTAACACTTATATAGAGGGCATAGTGCAAAATATCATCATAGGTTCCATGTATGTACCGCCAGATCAATCACGCTTCTTTAATGATGACGAGTTCTATGATTTCCAAAATGATATTTCTGTTAAATGCAGTAAATACGAAATTGTATTGATAACTAGAGATTCAAACGGACATACTTCTACATTACCAAATTATCTTGAATTTGATGACTTTTTATCATCCTATCTTAATGTTGATGATGCTACTTTAGATTCATTTAATCAAATTAATAAGCTGGAAAAAATAAATATTCCACGTTATCGATTATCTCAGTGTAGTAAAATTAATAATAATGGTAAGAAATTTCTCGAAATTTGTAAAAATAACAATTTGTTTATTCTAAATGGTAGCTTTGGTTGTGATAAGTCAATAGGAAAATGTACTTTTAGAGGTAAAACTGTTATTGATTACTCCATTGCTACCATAAATTGTATATTGTTGTTAAATGAATTTGATATAATCGAGCTTGATTCCCTGTTCTCCGACGGGCATTGTCTACTTTCAATGAATATCCTTATCCCTATGCCAGAATTTCCCCATGTGTCACCCAATGAACCCATCACTAGGAAATCACAAGATAAATTGCCAAAATGGGATGATAGTAAATCCAGTGAATTCTTGGAAAATATTGATTTACAAGCTGTGCAAGAGTTGGGATTTATGTTAGATAACAAAAATTCTGACCAAAACAATAAACATTACATCAATACAGTTGCTGAGAAATTTTCAAAGATATTTCTTAACTCCGCAAAGTTAACATTTCAACCCTCTAAAACAGGTCTCACCAGTCGACCTTCCTCAACTAATGTTCAAAATGGTCATAAACAATGGTTTGGGCCTCAGTGCAAACGTGCACGAAATTTATACCATAAGGCTCGTAAATCCTACCAGTTAAACAAAAATAGCATGAATAAATCTAGGTTACAAACTGCTAGTAAATACTATAAACAAACCATGAATACCTTTATATGTAAACACAGGTATAATAATGAACGAAAATTGCGTGCGCTTAGCTCCAATCAACAGAAAGATTACTGGCGTTATCTAAACCAGTTCTCACGAAAGAAAACTGAAACGCCCCCTGATATTTCAGAAGTTTTCAATTTCTTTAAAGAAAAGATGCAAACGAAACTTTATCAGGCAACTCTGAAATCCCCAACCCTTTAAATAATAATGCACTTAATAGAGAAATCTCGGAAGAAGAAATTTGCAAAGTTATTTCAAAATTAAAAAATGGCAAGGCTCAGTCACAATTTGATAGTATATCAAATGAAAATATCAAATACACAAAATCAATAATGGCTCCACTTTATCGTCAGTTTTTTAATATGATTTTAGACTCTGGAGTCATGTCTGACTCGTGGTTAGTAGGAGCTATTAAGCCAATTTATAAAAACAAAGGATCCCCTTCCGACCCAGGTAACTATAGACCAATAACTATTTTGAGTTGCCTCGGGAAGTTATTTACCTCGGTTTTAAATGAGAGAATAAATGAATTTCTGGCCGAAAACGACCTTTTGAACGAGAATCAAGCTGGATTTAGAGCTAAATATTCGACCAGTGATCATATTTTTGCACTTCATTTTCTTGTCTCTAAGCTACGCGCAGAAAAGAAAAAAATATTTTGTTCATTTATTGATTTCTCTGCAGCGTTTGATTCAGTTTGGCGCACAGGTCTATGGAGGAAACTCTCTGATATTGGCATTACAGGAAAAATTCTTTCTGTCATCCAAAATATGTACTCTAATATTAAATCTTGTATAAACTCCGACGGTCAAACATCTGCTTTTTTCTCAAGTTCTATAGGTCTAAGACAAGGCGAGAATTTATCGCCGGTGCTCTTCTCAATCTACCTAAATGACCTAGAAGTAGCCCTTAATAAGGACAATAATGGAGTCACAATTGACGCTACTACCCAGTTTTTAAAAATATTAATATTACTGTATGCAGACGACACGGTCGTAATAGGCGAAAATCAGGAATCATTCCAGTCCTGTCTCAATGATTTCCACAAATATTGCGAGACTTGGAAATTAAATATAAACTTTCAGAAAACTAAGGTAGTTGTCTTTGGCACAAATAAACCCAAGTCATACACTTTCAATATAAATGGTCAATCAATCGAAACAGTAACGGAATATAAGTATCTAGGTGTTATTTTCTCTAGCTCTGGTTCAATTCTTGCGTGTAGGAAACACCTAGTTTCACAAGCAAACAAAGCCATGAATGTTCTATATATGAGAATAAACAACCTTGACCTTCCCTTAGACCTACAAATAAAGTTATTCGACCATACAGTGCTCCCCATTCTTACATATGGAAGTGAAATATGGGGGTTCGAAAATTTAAATATCAAAGAACAAGTCCATTCCAATTTTTTACGCAAGATAACTAATACCAGAAAAAGTACTCCTAGGTACATGTTATATGCTGAACTTGGGCGCCATCCTATCTAAATAAACATCAAATCTCGTATGATAAATTTTTGGAATAAACTTACTCAGTGTAAGGAATCAAAGATTTCATATATGTGTTATAAGTATATGATACAGTCTAACCAAAACTTTAAATGGATCAACTATGTTAAAAGTATACTTAACTCTACAGGTAATTCTATTCTATGGTTAAATCAAAATAATATCCAAGCTAAAAGTATTAACAAATTGGTTAAACAAACATTAATCGACCAATATAAACAAGAATGGTTCTCGCAACAAAGGTAGACTCTATGGTAGTTTTAAAAACAGTTTTAATCTAGAATGTTATTTAAATATTCTCCCCCACCCCCTTAGGTTATCTCTTTTGCATTTCCGTACTGCTAACCATCGTTTCCCAGTAGAAACGGGTTGTTGGAATCAATCTTTTAAACCTCATGAGCAAAGAAAGTGCCCAAAATGTAACTTTGGGGACATTGGCGATGAGATGCATTATCTGTATTGTAAGAAAAACAAAACATGATGTACTCCTTGATACAAATTGGAATGAGATAAGCGATGATGGGATAACGTAATCGCTTAATCAGAAACAAAATAATTTTGTCTTTGTATTACTTTTGTATCCCATTAGAAGACATAAATTTATTTTTTTAAAAATCCGACTGTCAATTTTGCATTTACTTTTTTTAAATACGTCGCGGATTCCTGAAGAGAAGCCAAGCGCATGCATACGGAAAAAAAGCTGATCTACTTCGTTACGAGTTGTTAAATCTTCAAAACGTCACTGTGTTTTAGTTGTTTCAATCGTTTATGTTTTCTTATTAATTATGCTATTATGTTAACTAACATAAAACTCGCAATAATTTTTGTGTCAAAATTCAAATCAAGAAAAGAGTAATGGAATTACAAAATCGCTTTATCAGAAGCAAGAAACAAGAGAAACACAAAAATATAATGAAAATTCTTTTTAACAGAATAGATGGATTTTCTGATATAATAGATATAATCGGATGAATTACACATCAATTTTCAACTTGTTATGTTCTTTTTTTCACCAAGTGAAACAAGAACAGTCTATCAGTCTACATTTTTAGTTACCGTAATAAATGAATTGTTTATTTACACAAAGATAAAAAAGTTCAGATGTAAAATGAAACATGTGTGTTATTTTCCCTAAAAATACAATGTAAAATAGATAATTGTGTGCATACCAAAACTCGCAGGCTTCGACTGTCATGGACCCACACAACATCCAAACAAAACAAAATGCTAGCATAACTTTTGACAAATTCATAATCCGCTATTTAAACGGTGAATCTAAATCGTATATGTACTAACTGCACGTCATGTTAGGTATGAGCTGGCCAGGTACTTTACCCGGGCATTTGAACGTTTTCTGCAAGATGATAGGTGTGTGTATTTTTTTCTTATCCATATGGAGGCTATTCGTTGCCAAAAATCCAGCCTTGTTGATCGGATTCGATCAGTTTGTTTATAGACAAAATACAATTGTATTTCTTTGTATGTAAACTCCATTTTTGGATTGAGTTTGCCGATTTAACACTGTAAACATGTATTTCAACAATGTATTTTGTACATTTTGTTAAACGACACAACATTAACTGTTTTTCTGATAGTAGCAATACCAAGTGTTCATCATAACATGCGGAATACTCATTGTTCGTGTATACGCCGAAAAAACAAAAGTTACATTCTCGAACCGTCATGATTCGGATCAGCATAATCCAGCTTTACACGTTTTTCAATAGGAGATAAAATAAGCTCCGCCCATTTTCCCGCCCACTACATCATCGTAAATAGACGTATTTATCCGCTCATTTTCGGTATTAAGAAGGAAACAAGAACACGCACCGGCGTAGTTTCCGTTTACCACACCTTTTAGGTGTTTAGTTATTCACCCAACATAATTCACTTGCATTATTGCTATTGTATGCCTTTATTCAATCAACATCAGCGGACTTTAAATGATTATAGGCATATAAGTTTTGAAACGTTGTAGATATCACATTTCCTAGAAAAAAAAGAAAGAAAAAAACCCTCCTCACCAGGTTACTTACTGTCTGAGGTTAAATATTTTTAAAGGAAGTAATAACTATTGATAAGACTACTGTATATTCAACGACAGATAAATTTTCCTGAGGGGATTTCAATTGGAATAGGAATAAGTAACATTGACAGTCATGCTGCTACCTTAACCACTTTCAAATTTTCAGCTCAACATCTGTTAGAGATTTCGATACGACTAATTACTAATACAGACCAAATTCTGGCTGTTATCTTTCCAAATAGAAGCATTTACTATTAACCTTTATTCTAGTGTATAACTTGACAAGAAAAACAAAACCTTTTAACAAAAGTAAAATTAAAACCAAAGTCGATGTACCGTTTCGTACATAACTTTTTATTTTTACCATACTCTATAGATATATTTTCCCATTATTACCATTTTTTATAATAATATTAAAAGGGACTTCGCTGAGGTTTTTTGACATGACGAAACTGGAAATAATTTTTCGAGATTTATGCTCAGTTTGATGTAGGTCTAGATTAGTAACTTGTGTGCAAAATTTTAGACCATTCGCTTTTGCGCTTTATCCATGATAATTATTCAAATAGTGAAAAATGACCCAAAATGGAAAAGCGTTTAAACGCTTTTAACTAGAATCGTATCAAAATAGCACAAAAAATACGCTTTTCAGTTCATTTTCTCGTATTTCTAAATTATATTTTGCATGTCTTCTTGTATTACATGTCCAAGCTGATCTGTGTAAAAAACGAATTTTATGATTTTAGATTTTTGAACCTAGGAATCACATTCAAAAGATTTTGGTTATACAACGGAATTATCGATAGAAACCTTTGAATAGTTCCATAGCTAAACACATGGTAAAACATTTGGGTTTTTCTACAACCCAATATAGCCCTTTAAAGAAGGAAGGCACGGGCTTTTTGTTCAGGTTGTTGCCAAAAGTGACTTCATTGTTTCGCATTGTAGTAATGTTTGCTGAATGTAAACGACATGTTTTCGTATACTACCGTTGTAACGTTTGAAGGCATAAAATCCTGTCGATAAATACAAATGTGGTTTGTGTCGTCATATATGGGAAACATTCCTTTGTGTTATATATTCACCAACTTTAGTTTTTGCATATTATTATGCTCATTTTCAGTATAAACGTTGTTACATTGTTACAATATATATTAACCAATTTTGCATTACTTTAATATCCTGTGCTAGAATACGTCTTAACAAAATCAAAGTCAACTGTAATGCAGCTAATGTATATGAAATTTATAACAGTTTTATATAATTTGTAATGTTTTTGTACCAGCAAGAGTTACTAGTACCTCTCTTTATATTCTGCTTTCGTGAAAATTGGCTCCGCCTATTAATTTTCTTCTATTTGCGTGATAATTCTATATATGGAAGTTGCTAAATCGTTTACAAATGTAAATCGCGTTAGAATGTAAAAGGAAAGTGTGGTGTTGTTAACCTGAGAGTGTCAACTGGTGCAGTTGACACGTCATGATGCACAGCATTAAACGTGTTGTGACGTTCTATTGTTAACATTTCTACATGTCGCAAATTTAAAGTTATACATTTCTAAATGCAGTTTGCAATTTAGCTAAGTTGCATGTAAACAGCTTCAATTTTATCAATAGAGATAATCAAAACGATTAATACAAGTGCAGTATGTAACTCTCGGATCGACAATTAGATTTTTACTAATCTGTTTAGTAGAACCGAAGTATGTATTGTCAAGTTTCAAAGGCTGGATTTTTGGCAACGAATAGCCTCCATACTTCCAGAGGAGAATTTTATAATTATATTACAGGTATAATGTTTACTAATCTACATAATATCTATTACAAATAAGCATCAAGTTTGATATCAAATCCGCGGAAAGTTATACAAGAAAGATTTTTTTCAGAAATCTGACAAGCGTTTTCCGCTTAAATAATTTTAAAGTCCTTGCTAATGTTACGGTTTAAAATTGTTAACTATATAGGGGGGACAGTAGGTCGGCAATAATGTCTATCAAATTTCATATAAATACATCGGTAATTCTAAATTATTGTCATGCGCAGTACAGGTATAGAATTACGGATAGTATAATTCACAATTATTTTATTCCAATTTATAATTTATAATAAAGCTCATGCGATGTGTGTACAAACATATGCATGTGTATGCAATTCGTTATGGTCGCACCAAATTGCTAGATATACATAATAATTATACATTTAGTATGTAACGTCGACAGTTGGTAAATTTTTAGACATTTTCAGATATTTAATTGTCAAGTACATCCCTTTTCGTGATAACTTGACTGTATAGTGGACGTCACGCTATAATTACCCCTAAGGAGCAGTTATTTTGAACCGTTTTAGTTAGATAATACGGGAGCATATCTAAGATGTATTTGAAAAACATGTCAAAAATGAACTCTTTAGGTGCTTAGATATATGTATTTTGTTCAGCATCATATGTTGCGTAAACAAATCCAAGGAAAACAGTGTGTGATATCATTATACATGTATTGGTTACTATCTAAAATTTCTGGGGGAATTGTAAAATAACGTGTATTCTAAAAATTCGCATCTGAAAATACACAGAAGTCACCATTAAATACACGGATTCATTTTCCATGGATGAGGTCCCAAAGACGTAAATTAGGTTTGTAATATAAAAACTTGTCCGACTCCTTTCCCTCGAAACAAACCTCAGACTGAGAGAAGTTAGCCCCTCCCACTCCAATCTGAAAATGAGAGAAGTTAGCCCCTCCCACTCCAATCTGAAAATGAGAGAAGTTAGCCCCTCCCACTCCAATCTGAAAATGAGAGAAGTTAGCCCCTCCCACTCCAATCTGAAAATGCTTCCCACGGACCTACTTTCAATGCACTTTATACCATGTTACAAATATCGTTAGGTATATATTACATAAAATAAAACAACTGTGTATATTATTTCATATAATATAATTGTATTAAGATTTTTTTTTTGCTATAATGCTGCAAACAAAAATACATGTGTCTGTTATATTATATTACATCACATTACATATTGATAAAAGTATAAAAACGGACAGACGACTGTGAACAGTCTAGTCAATCTCGAAGGAGGAGCAGACTTGCTTTAGTCTAAATAAGTGAAGAGAATGGTCTTCAAGACTGTGGCAGGAGACCTGCACCTGATAAACCGTACGTATTATTTGTTA
>NW_026853522.1:0-2500 GCF_026571515.1 Ruditapes philippinarum | reverse complement strand
CAAAAATAAAGAATAAACTTCTTACTTGTGTTGCTACTGAAATTAAAAGATTAATGTTTTCAGTATAAATGAATTACTTAATTAGACCACTTAAAACTTCACAGACGTCTACAGTGTTACAATTGAAGGTCACTGACCAAGATAAATGACGGAAGTGTGTTTTTTTCTGATTATTACCCTCTCTGAAATAAGACTTTTGCAACCGGGACAAATTCTCCCATTGTTTTACCTCAACTATTCGAGGATATATGGGGCTATCCTACTCACTCAAGCCTCGGTGTAACACTTTACTTAAAGTTTTGCATGCAACATATTTCATCAACCACTAATGATATTTACTTTTATTATACTTCACACACATGTATTTGTGAGTATAATAGGTATACAGAATTATGATCTTTTTTACCCCCCCCCACCGAATAGGCGGCGGGGATATAGAAATAGTCTTCGTCTGTTCGACTTCCGTCCCACATTTTTGTCCAGAGCATACAAAAAGTATGAAAAAAAGCAAAGGGCAATAACACAAAATTTATAAAGGGTAGAGTTATCATTCTTGCTTGCACACAGCATTCCTCCTCAATAACATAAATCCACCTATGAATTTTCACGTTGACATCTCAAGACTTTTGAGTTATGCTTCGGTGAGGTGAAAAAATAAGTATGAAAAATAACAAAGGGCAATATATCAAAAAGTATGACGGGTAGAGTTTTAACTCTTATGCGCTGCATACCTCCGGAGTGAGATCTATCCACCTACGAAGTTTCATGTTAATATCTCAAAGGCTTTTAGATTTATGCTCTGGGCAAAAATTATATTTGAAAAATAACAAAGATCAATAACTGGAACATTATGCAGGGTAGATTTATCATTCTTGTGTACTACACTCCTCCTCAATAAGGTATATCCACCTATGAAGGTTCAAGTTGTTTCCTCAAATACTATTGAGATATGCTCCGGACAAAACTGTGGGACGGAAGAACGGAATGACAGACAGACGGGCACTCATTTATATTCTGAGTTTCAAGTAAATATCTTATATATATAGTTAATACTTAATGAGTTACTATCTGGACAAAAAATAAGCATGAAATATAAGGGCAAAAACTGAAAAATTATGCACTGCACTTTTCCTCAATGGAATCTATCCACATATGAAGTTTCAAGTTGATACCTGTTATACTTTTTTGAGATAAGCTTCGGACAAAAAGTATGATAAATAAAAAAGGTAATATCTCAAAAATTATAGAGGGTAAAATTATCATTCTTGTGCGAAACATTCCTCCTCAAAAATATCTATCCACCTTTGAAGTTTCATGTTGACATCGCAAAGAATTTTTGAGTTATGCTCCACTCAGGAAAAAAAGAAACATAACAAAGGGCAATTACTCAAAAAATATGAAGGTAGAGTTATCATTCTTGTGCACTGCATACCTCCAGAGTAATATCTAACCACCTTCGAAGTTTTATGTTGATATCACAAAGGCTTTTGAGTTATGCTCTTGACAAATAATTAGGTATGAAAAATATAGGGCAATAACTGATACCCTGCATTAGTTTTCACTTATTGCCCTTTGTTATTTTCAGCCATCTGCTCTACTACATATAAATTCTTTCAATGAGCAAATACATTCGGCGGGGTATGGCCATGTTAACATTGCTCTTCTTTAACATTTAATGTTTTACATGCAGACTTCTGAATATTATCATTTGAAACTTTCCAAGGCCCATAATTCTAACATGGATTTTGAGTGAACTGGTGAAGTAAAAACAAGTTTATATTTTTCAGTACTTTCTTTCAACTTTATGTATTACTTTGCATGCACGAGAAATTACTAATGTGATCTGCAAACTTTCATGGACATTTACCTGAAATGTTTACTTTATTAAACAAGTGGGCAGTATTTTTAAACTTTTGGCAGATTTATATTTTATCTTAAACATGTCAAATCAACTCTTAGTCATCACCAATATAACAGTCAATCTTTGAAATATAATGTCTATTCAGCTTAACTTGACAATGACAAAAATGATTATAGTGTCACTTTAAACTGCTAAATATAAAAAATGCCAAGTGGTAGAATACAAATACAGGTACTTTGAGAACTTGCTGTTAGTGATTTGTTGAACCAATTTTATGCTTAAGGTTGATAGAGTTAATAATTTTTTTGCCCTTTTTAGCGTTTCTGAATTTTCTACTCTTCAAAAAAAAAAGATTTATCACACGATTTTACGTGCACGTAATTTTGTATCACTGGCAATTAGTGATATTGCAAAGCTTACCTCTTTGTATACATTGATTATTAAGAATGTTTCGTTTTACATGTCGTGCAGTAGAAATGACATGCTTCTTAACAATTAATTACACAATGTATTGCTTTTATAAGTGTTTATCAATATTTCCATCGACCCTGGCATGGCCACATCACGTCATGCCAGTCTTACTGATGGTGTTTAACGTGCATTATTTCTGGCACGAGCGGGCTGCAGAGTTGAATGCCT
>NW_026853521.1:0-66534 GCF_026571515.1 Ruditapes philippinarum | reverse complement strand
AAATTTTTTGGATAAAATACCTGCTCTTCCATATATAATTAAGATTTTTACGAATGAATTGTAATTTTTTTATGCAAATGTGGAGGCAATCAAATTAACTTTA
Source organism: Ruditapes philippinarum (assembly GCF_026571515.1). NCBI lineage: Eukaryota > Metazoa > Mollusca > Bivalvia > Venerida > Veneridae > Ruditapes > Ruditapes philippinarum. The sequence goes on along the minus strand of NW_026853521.1, from coordinate 66,431 downwards.
AAGTATATTTCCGTCACACATGTTTGTACAATATGGGAAATAAAATGTTAATAGCAGACAAAAAATATTGACAGCGTACACTTTAACAACATTACTTGTATCATAGTTTGGGGACCTTTCTGTTGAAAATGTGTCAGAGTTAAATCGTATACATATATACATGCACAGTACGTTAACTGGAATGCAAGTATTAGTTACCTGCACTCCAGACCATGCCCATTGATTGGCTCATTTTTGCTGGGGTTTACTTATTGTGACGGAAGAGAAAGGTAAAGTAGAGCATCGAAACACGAGGCTACCTGATTTGTACGAGGGGGCGTAGCCCACGAGTATTTATCAGATTGCCGAGTGTTTTGAGGTTCTTTCTCTTTTGTCTCATAGTCAAACATAAAAACACGTTCCCTGTAGTCACAATATGAAACCCCGGGGAAAAGTAACCAATGAACGAGCATATGAATATGATTTTTCTGTCGCTTTCCCTTTCTCTTCCGTCACAATAAGTAAACCCCAGCAAATTGAGATTGAGATTCGTCTAGTACCAGATTTAGATACTTATTTATCCCTTTCCCTCATGAGCATATTGTGAAAAATGGCCGTTTTCATTGAAAAAGCCTCTTGTTACAAGGTCAAACTGCTATGCATCTATGAAAAATGCTTCAATACTAATCAAACTTGGCACAAATGTTGACTGGACCATTGCCTTTGTAACGACATGCTCAGTCTTAAAATTCCTCAGTCTTAAAACTTCTCAAGGGATTGAGATAGAGTCAAAGACTTTTTACCGTTGGTTACAATTTAGCTTATGATCGACCTTGGGTCATTTTTAGCCTCTCACAAGTCCAAATTTTTCTTGGCGAGGAGGGGGACTACCGCCCCCCTTCAAACCCCCCCCCCCACAAACAGAAGGCGGCACATCCCCCTTCTGGCAACCCCCTGATGTATCTTTTGGATGGGGGCGGCGCCGAAAAAGTGCTCACTTTTTTAGCAACATTTCTCAAACGAAAACATGTGTTTGGGGCCCAAATAGGACATTTTTTCACTATTTGAGGCCTAAAAGAGGGGGGGGGGTCGAAAGTGCGTTGTTTCGCGTATATATGAGGTAAAGGGTTAACAAAAAATGATGAAAAACCTTGGAATTACCCAAAATCTAGTTTTTCCATGTTAACATGTGTCCTTACACCTAATTTTGGTGAAAAAATGTTGTTTTGTAACATTTTTAATTTTCTCAGTTAACAAAAAATGATGAAAACCTTGGAATTACCCAAAATCTAGTTTTTCCATGTTAACATGTGGCCTTACACCTAATTTTGGTGAAAAATTGTTGTTTTGTAACATTTTTATTTTTTTTAGTTAACCCTTTCCCTCATGAGCATATTGTGAAAAATGGCCGTTTTCATTGAAAAGCCTCCTGTTACAAGGTCAAACTGCTATGAAACTATGAAAAATGCTTCAATACTAATCAAGCTTGGCACAAATGTTAACTGGACCATTGCCTTTGTAACGACATGCTCAGTCTTAAATTTCCTGTTACCATGGCAACGAGGGAACATCTCACAATTGTCAAAAATCACTATTTTGCCTTGATTTTTTCCATCAAAATTTATTTCAAAGTGCTGCAACTTCTCAAGGGATTGAGATAGAGTCAAAGGCTTTTCAGCGTTGGTTACACGTTAGCTTATGATCGACCTGGGGTCATTTTTAGCCATTTATAACATACCAAAGAAAGTTGAAGAAAGTACAACCTTAGTTTCATTTGACATAGTTAGTTTGTACACAAATATACCCCATAAACTAGGTTTAGAAGCCATTTCATTTTGGTTAAATAAGTACCCAGAATTAATTACACATCGTTTTGATAAGAGCTTTATATTAAATGGCCTTGAAATAATTTTACAAAATAATATTTTTTCATTTAATAATCAATATTATAGTCAGGTAAAAGGTACACAGCCAAGGGGACAAAGGTTGCTCCATACTAGGTTATTTAGAAGAAACATTGTATTCAGAAATTAACAAACAGAAGGTGAAGATTTTGCTAATTATATTCAATGTACTGGAAAAGATTTTTGGATGATTGTTTTATATTTTGGCAAAGATCTCTAATTGATTTATTATATTTTGAAAAAAATACTTAATTCACTTCATAAAAATATACAATTTAAAAAACAACAAAGTACAGACAGACTTCCGTTGTTAGATGTAATGATTATTAAGAAAGGAACATATATAGTCACTGATGTATATTTTAAAAGTACTGATTCTAAACAAATTCTAAATTTTAAATCGTGTCATCCAAAACACATTAAAACAAATATCCCGTTTTCGCTAGCAAGAAGAATATGTGCAATTGTATCTGATAAGGAAAAACTTAAGATTAGACTTAAGGAACTCGCCATCACTCTTATTAAAAGAAAATTTCCAATTCAACTTATAAAAACTGGTATTAAAAAAGCCTTGGAGATTCCCGAACCACCTTACTTCAAGTTAAGGAGCAACCAAAAAACAAAATTCTTCCCATATATTTCAACATGTAACCCGAAAAAACAGAGAATTGTTTGGCATAATTAAAACAAACATGGAAACATTATGAAACATGATGAAAAAATGAAAAAGATAATAAGCAACACCAACATAATAAAATGCAAAAAGACAATTACTCAAATTTAAAAGCATTTTAATAAGTTCAGAATTTAAAGAAAAACAATATAATGCCCTGTGTTAAAAATGCAACGAACAGAGGCGTGGCCTCTGTGATTATTTAATAGAAGGATATTCTTTAAAACTTCAGAATAAAATATTTCATACAAAAGAAAATATGGACTGTACTGTTGAAAATGTTTTATATGTTTTAGTTTGCAACGGCTGCAAAGAATTTTACATAGGCAAAACAGGTGACAAACTCAGAAACAGAAAAAACTGTTCATGCTCAGCAGATAAGAGACCCATCAACCAGACAATTACTTTAAGTGAGCATTAAGATAAATGCTCTAAAAAAGACCCGAAATTTTGTATTTCCCATTTTATAAATTTCACAGTAAAAACGTTTCAGCTAGGTTATCTAAAGAACGCTATTTTATTGAATGTTTTTAATCCAAAACTTAATACTATATAATGACGTTACTATTTTTAGAATATGCGTACACATGTGTACACAAAAACGTCGTCGTTACTATGCGACGACGTCACATTTGATGATCATAAGAGAAACCGGTTGGCAAATAATTAAATAAGTTAACTCATGGACGGTGTTTTTTGTTTTATTTATATGTGACTTTTTTCCGGCACTTGTTTTCATTTTTTGTATATATATATATATATATATATATATATACACACACACACACACCAATAAATATATAATTATGGTCATTTAATGCACAAATCTGAGAAAATTCAGTAATTTAACTTTCAAGGTCAAGGTCATTAAAGAGCCCGAGCAAATTTGGGTTTGATAAACAAACAAGGTCTGGTCCTTAAGAATGTTCTGTTATAATATGAAGTTGATCCCTTCAATAAGAGCCAAAGTTACAGTCAGTTACCGCCAAAACAATGAAAATTTCAATAATTTGACCTTCAAAAACAATGTCATTAATGAGTGAAGGTCAAGGTTTTCGGTATATTTTTAACAGTTATCTTTGAAGATTATTATGTTCAAGTTTCAAGACAATCCATTCAAAAATAACAAAGTTACAGTCAATAATAGCCAAAAAATGAAAATTTCAATAATTTGACCTTCAAAGTCAAGGTCATTTATGAAGTGAAGGTCAAGGTCTGGCTGGTTATTTTTAAGGGATATCCTTGAAGATTATTATGTTCAAGTTTGAAGACAATCCATTCAAAAATAACAAAGTAACAGCCAATAACAGCATGAACAAGCAAAAATTGGACTTTTAACCTTGAAGGTCAAGGTCATTTATGGATGAAGGTCAAGGTTAGTGTGGTCTACTGAAAGGTCTTGTCCCAAGGGTTGTTGTGGCCAAGTATGAAGACAATACACCAAGAAATAAAAAAAATATGATCCAGATACAAGTTTGCGGACGGCAACGGCAACGCCGACCCGACTATAACAATACCTCTACTTTTTTTTTTTCAAAAAAAAAAAGTCGAGCTAAAAAACCCCTAAACAGAAGGGGGCACATTGGGGCCCAAATAGGACATTTTTTCACTATTTGAGGCCTAAAAAAAGGGGGGGGTGGTCGCAGTGCGTTGTTTCGCGTATATATATGAGGTAAAGGGTTATATAACCAAATAAAACAAAAATTGTGTTCATCTAATCAAAATTTTATTTACTATGTTTTCCATTTATAAAGTTATTTACATCAATGCATGCACAAAAGTTCTTTGTTTACAATCTACTATAACTCGCTACGTAATCATAGAAAATTCACTTTTTCAGAATAAGTGTCACGAATCATTGTCACATATTACCACATCACTTATAATGCACTTAATTACACTCCACATAAGTTCACTTACTAACACTCACTAATGTTCATTTTAAAACACTTCACTGAAAATTCGCCTAATAACACGTCATCAATAATTCACTTTCTAACACTATTCCAAATTAGAATCACTTTTCATTCACTATTTCACAAACTAAAATATTTCACCAACATGGTGATCAAGGAACTAAACACATTTTATACATATGTAATTTAATAGACAATTTTCTTAGTAGTTATATCACCAACATGATATAAATTTCCCAAGTGGTTACTTCACCAACATGGTGATCAAGGTACTTTACAACCTCATTCACTTATACACTAACTTTTCTAAGTACCTACATCACCTTCGTAGTGGAGCAGTTACTTAGCACATCTGGCACAAAGATACTAACACTTTATCATAAACAACTTAAACACTATGTCGATATGAAATTCATCAAGTTACACAAACTTGAACTTAGAAAATAAGAACTGTAAAACTTAACACATTTCAATTGAAGCAAATACTTGCCATTTGACATGTTTAACTGTTAAGACAATACCTGCTATTTTAAATATAGTTAAATACCTGCTATTTGACATTTATAATACTGCACGTTTGTAACGTCGTTTTTTCATTGGATAATCGTGGCGTTTATATAGTTTTATATACACGGCTGCTGTCGATTTATAAAGAAATCTCGCTTTATTCCCCTAAAAATGATGCCTGCTGTATTATAAATTCGTTATAAATAATTCTGACAGGTTTATATGGCCATATATAAACGGTTGTTTGCAATATAACCCTCGCCTAGCGGCTCGGGTCATATTTCCAAACAACCGTTTATATAGGACCATATATCACCTGTCAACAATATTTAAAACGAATAATATAACTGTTAAGGCAAATACCTGCTATTGACATATATAAATTTCCCAAGTGGTTACTTCACCAACATGGTGATCAAGGTACTTTACAACCTCATTCACTTATACACTAACTTTTCTAAGTACCTACATCACCTTCGTAGTGAAGCAGTTACTTAGCACATCTGGCACAAAGATACTAACACTTTATCATAAACAACTTAAACACTATGTCGATATGAAATTCATCAAGTTACACAAACTTGAACTTAGAAAAATAAGAACTGTAAAACTTAACACATTTCAATTGAAGCAAATACTTGCCATTTGACATGTTTAACTGTTAAGACAAATACCTGCTATTTTAAATATAGTTAAATACCTGCTATTTGACATTTATAATACTGCACGTTTGTAACGTCGTTTTTCATTGGATAATCGTGGCGTTTATATAGTTTTATATACACGGCTGCTGTCGATTTATAAAGAAATCTCGCTTTATTCCCCTAAAATGATGCTTGCTGTATTATAAATTCGTTATAAAAATTTCTGACAGGTAATATGGCCATATATAAACGGTTGTTTGCAATATAACCCTCGCCTAGCGGCTCGGGTCATATTTCCAAACAACCGTTTATATAGGACCATATATCACCTGTCAACAATATTTAAAACGAATAATATAACTGTTAAGGCAAATACCTGCTATTGACATATATAACTGTTCAAGCAAATATCTGCTATTTGATATATAATTGTTCAAGCATAAACTAGATAACTGTTCAGGCAAATAAATGCTATGTGACGTAGTTAAATATCCTAGCAAATAACTACAGTTTACCATAGATCTGTTTTAGCAAATACCTGCTTTTTGACACTGATAACTACGGAAGAGTATACTGACCCCCCTTATATATATTTTTATGCCTTCAAGAAAAAAAACCTTTGTATAATACATACCTTTAAAAAAGTGACAAGTTATATGATATCTAAAGTAAATCTTGCACAGTTTTATCTGTTATTATACACCATAAATCACAAATATGCATTGTTTCTTCGATGATATTTGGAAATTTAAGAGAACAGAATGTTCTTCTTAACATACAGTAGTTGTACACTTAAGCCTTTATCATATGAATCTCATGAAAAAGATGTATGAATTTATAAATTAAATTAGATTCTCTTGGTATAATAAGTTGCATCTATTATTATAATATTAAATGGCCATTTTTTCGTTTTGATATAAAAAACATGTATAATCATTGAAAAAGATATAAGAAATATTTATAGTATAAGTTACTCAAAGTTTCAATACCATTTATATAATAATAATATATATCAGTTAAATTATAATATTTTATATAATACTGGCAAGATACTCGTGTACGCAAGCGTGTTATCATAACGATCAACTTATGTTAGGAAACATATAAAACATCATCTAAGCTAAAAACTCAGGTAAAGAATATATATATATTATATATGATTATATCATCTCTATATCTGTCAAACAAATAGTGCCTCAAAAACATACTGATTTGGAACACTTTTGTATTATTATTTCGATTACTTAAATAAATTTTGTCATTTAATCTGACAGCGATCAAAGACTTAAATAGTTCCGCCATTTAAAAAAGGTCATGTTTTACACATTTTTGTCGCATGCATCATCCTAGTGAATACTGGTCAAAGAGAAGCACCATTACGATGCTTTTATTAAATTGGACAAAATACAATACTACTCGGCAGATACTCGGTTGTTTCAGTTGCCAAAGGTTGTGAAACGTCTTTGCTTTTACTCCTTTGAAACATGCTAATTGGTTAAAATCACTAATAGAGGGCGTCCGCTGCCGAGTGTTTAACATCCCAGTGACACAGAGCCGGTAGTGTTTTTCCAAATTGTAGACAGCGCCAATGACAACGTATTCAACACCAATATCACCCATTGATCACCTGTTTTCCACTTATCAACTGCTATATGTTGCAGGCTCGGATAACAGGTAATTGCAAGCCAAAATAGCATGTATTGTATCGTCATCTTAGTGCAGTAATAGGCAAACTGCTATGAATAATGTAAGGAGTAAACTCGTTACTGCACTATGTGACGATATCTTAGTCATTGTCTTGGAGTTAAATTTTCTATAGTTTTGTCAAAAATATATTTATATGTCATTCGTTAACTTGTAGACCCAGCATCATCATCTTAACATTTGAAAGATTTAAGATATTCCATTTCGAGATGTCCACCGTACGCTAGATCATTTTCTTCTATGTAAATGTCAGCATCTTGAATGGATAGACCAATTCCTGGATATAGTGAATTGTCATTTCCACTTTGTGCAGTCACTGTACCGAGCAAATCGTCATCAGCGTCCAATAGATTTTCATCCTTTAACTGATTTAAAAGTTCAGCACATAAAACGTTATGGTGGTAAAATTTCATTGCGTCTATCACATCTTTTAACTGTGCATTTGGGGTGGCCTCTCGCCATCTTTTCAATATTTGATATTTTCTTTCGTTGCCTTCTCCAGAGTTTTCTATTACCACGTCAATTATCTTGAAGAACTCTTTATTTGTATTATCTGCAAATAAGATTGAGAAGTTATGTCAAACATTCGTTGTTAAAAAATCAAACCTAGGACAATAGTTTGCACTGATAAAATACATAGCTTTCGTTAACTCTGTTTAAAATGTTCGTTTATTTTTGTTTGAATTTGCGTTTTCCACTATCATAAAAGCATACCTTTTGAATTATGAAATTATTATCAAAACAAAATATGATGAACCAAACATAATATGTTTCATCAATTTTTCAATTGATATTATGCGTTACATTTTTGACATTAAAAATTTAAACAAAACTCCTTTAGTCTTATTGTTAACATTATGCAAATGAATAAAGTTATATTCAAGTTGCCTACGTGCATTGTGAATCTGTAAAACGTTAATTCAAATATATAGAGGATACTGAATGAGTGTTTATTTAATACTAAAATTATTGAACCAGTTGGATAAAATCTTAATATTGTTTTATTCAACGAGTTAAATGTATTAATTATTGAATCTACACGAATAAATGCTCTATCTATCACAAATATAAAATAAGAACTGATAAAAAGAGTCATTTTACATAGACGTGCCTATAGTGTAACGCTAAAAATTAGCGATTCTCAACGCTATGTTTCTATATAGCGCAACTGACGTCATGTCAAAGTGTTATTATTATAGTGTAAAACCGTTTATATGAAATTGTTAATTTACATATAATAAAACAATCATACAAAGTTAACGGAGCAGGACAAAACAAAACTTACTTGCAAGTCTCCTAGCGAACATTATAAAATCCTTAAAGAGCATCATACGTTGCAGGAAGTCAATGACTTCAAACCAGACTGAAAATCAAACAGAAAAAAGTCAAGCTTCTGAAACATGCTCTTAGATTTTGAGAAAAATAGAAAAATATATCAAGATGTAAGAAATAATAATATTTACAAGTTTTTGTGGTTATTTGTGTGGACTGTAAGTGTCGTTTGCAATGTATAAATTACTTTCTTTGCTCACTTCACAATGTTTTACTTTTAGATACATTTTATGAATATTCATGAAATTAGCACGAATCTGGGGCATGTTGCTTTAAAGCTGTATACATACAAAATAAATAACATAATTAAGATTTCGGACAATGCATGTGGAATAGGACATAGTTTGTTTGGTTGGTTGGTTTCACGACGATTTGATGATGATTGGCCACATCTCGGGTATCTGTCCGATCAACCGAACCTCCTGCCAAACCAACATGTAATAACCTAGTGTCCGAAATTGACTAACTACTTGTCCTATATAAATTACGAATGCATAAGCGGCGAGAGACAAATGACCTTAGGACCTATTGTCTGAAGCCACAAAATATTGGTCATCTATGTTTGATGTGTTTGTGGAATGGAAATGTTGGTTCCTTACAGCAAACTGAATATGCGAGCTGATGACATGATTTTATTGACAAGATCCAAACAGTGTCACTAAGTTGTTGATGCACACAAAGTGTGGAGAACCAAATATACTGAATTACAATTAATTAGAAACGAAAAATTATTTCTTAACTCGACTAAAGTTTTGCGACACATTATATTTTTTGCATTTGATGACATTACATGTTGACTGGCGAGTTTCTTCTGTTCTATTTGTTTCTGTTGCAGCAGTTGCAATATCAGATAAATCAACGGGATCTGAAACGAAATATTCACTGGTGAGGTACATTCATAGGAAATCCAAAATCTTAAATATAAGACTAAAATTTGGACTGAAATACTCGTCATTAGTCAAACAATAAGACAACAGCGACCATTTTTGTTTCTGCACTTGATTTTCATACTTATGACTTGACATAAAAGTTAGAAGTGCTCCGAGGCACTACCAAGAATTATCTCAAGTTTTGTCTTAAAATCACACCGAGGATTTTTTGTCTATTCCAGTTTTTCACCTATAACAATAACCCAGTCCAACGTATTTTTTATGAAATGTATCCAAGAGATTACTGTTGTCTTTAAGTTCAGTAACGGCATCATGTTCTCAGTGTTAAATAATACAAACTTTTCCATCTCTTACAGACGATTATTATTTACTTTAAAAGTCTTGTAAGATAAACGGCCTTTTGTAACCAAACAATGTCAAATCAAATGTAAGTGTCCAGTAAAAATCAGTAAAATTTAAGCAACACCTAATTGTCAACGCCAATTTGTAAAACTTAAATGTTATCTACATGTATTTTCAACTGTCTGAAACATGTTTTCTTTGCATGTTTTACATTTTAAATGTGTTAACCTATGACTTCATGTTCTGATTCAACTGAATTGTTTTTGATTGAAGTTCTTTGAATTTTCATACCTTCTCTTTCCTGTCCCAAAATGTTCACAGGTCCATCACCACATCTTACCTAATAATAAAATTGCATGACATGAAAACTGTAGCATTCCATTTCAATTTTAATATCAGGATGTGTCGCCTACAAGTATTATGAATACATTACATTGCGTTTTTGTTGAATAAATAGGTCAAGCACTGGACTGTAGCTTATTATTAATGGAGCAGCATTGAGAACCAAGAATTGTCTTGGGTTCTTTCAGTTTTTTTATTTATTTCTTTTAAAAAGGCAAGGTGAGTTCTAAATGTACTAAAGATGACTAATTTAACGAAAACTGGGTGTATGTAATTTTAAGCAGACGGGATCGAATATCGTATTGATGTAGATAATAATAAATATAAACATATTGATAACGTAGAACATGTTTGAATATCATAATTAAAAGAAAGTTAGAATTCATTAAATTTGACTTAATTTTTTTTTTATACTAGATGAAAATAATGTCATGTTTAAGTTGTATACTGAGTACACTCCATATATTGTATATACTGAATATATCTCAGTACAAAATATTTATATTATGTTTGTAAAAACATTATTCTTACTACTTATTATATATTTTTTTATATTTTTGTTTGTTTGCTGCGCAGAAAAAAGAAATTATCGCATGTGCCTTCTTATTGTTTTACTAACAGTCCAAGACCTAATATGTACAGGCCAGTAGACCAGAATGATAATAAATATATGATTTTACAACATATTTGATCGATAAACAATGCATTATTGTTGTTTATAAAAGTGTACTATGTACACTCAGGGGCACTTATAACCCGACACTTTTATTTTTCGGTATAAATTGATTATTTGTTGACGGATTTTGTTCAGATTTTGACCAAACAAAATTTAACATAATTATCATACTTACTACCTAGAATTTTATATACAATTCATCGACATTGCCTGTAAAAATCGTAACAAAAAGAACAGTCTCTGAAACTAAATGTCTGTATGTAAATTAACCAGTTTTTATACTTTGTGTGTCCTTCCATGACTATAACAACGTGTAGAGACACCGCTCATAGAAAATACGTAACTTCTTATGAAGGCTTGGGGTATTCTCCATTCCTGAACAAGGGCTTTCTCGAGTTCATGCATATTGCGAGGGGCTGGTCCCTTTCTCATGTAATGATTATACATCGTTACTTTCCTTTGTTGAGTTATCGCTATTGATACTGCAATTTCTTCATCATATGAAAATTTGTTTAAATAGAATATCAGGTAAAAAGGTTTGGTACGAACAGATTTAGTTTTACTTAATATTAGATTTTGAATAATTTAAACATGTTGCCATTCGTCGATAAGTATAAACATTTATTATTATAGATTTTATAGCAGAATTTATTGGACGCTCATTATTTAAAAACTACGCAATGAAAACGTTTTATATGGTTAAAGACGCTGTTTAGGGATTGAGTATAAATAATGGGATAACCTGTTGACCCTTTCGTAATGGATTTGTCTATGTGTGTACATTTATATACCAGCCTTTAATTGCAGAATGAGAGAGTGGAATTTGAGGTTGATTAGATAATTTGTTTAAAGTAAATATTAATATTTTATTTTTGTAACTTTGTTGTTATAACTTGCTACGAGCTTCCTTCCCGTAGGGAGTAGTTAAGCAGTTAGTTAAGTGAAAACCGGGTTGCATAAATATATATGAGCCGCGCCATGACAAAACCAACCTTCACGCAGTCTGATCAGGATCTATGCTCATCACCTTCAAACTCTTTTACAAGTAGAGAAACTGATAGCGAACATCATGGTTCCTGGTGAGACTGCGCGGATGCGCAGGCTGGTTTCGATCCATGCCGGTCGCAAACACACTATGTATGTTTTGGTATGTCGCGGCTCAATTATATTGTTTACTGCTTTTGTGATAAATTCATTGGTGAGATATAGACGAAAGGAACTTAAAATAAGATATAGTCTGACGGATAAATTCCTTAAGTATTTATTTGATAAAAATACTAATTTTTACTCTTTATTTCAAATATAGTTCATATTTTTGTGAAATCATTACAGATCATTATTTACAAATCATAGCAGCAAGGTGGCCCTGAAGAAAATTATATATAAATGTATTAAACCTTTGTAGATAATAAGATATTTGAAGTATCTGATTAGGCATTCGCTCGGTGCACGTTACATTCACAAGCCTGTTCAATAAATCCTAGAATTTGCTGGAGCTCGAGAAAACCCTTGTTTAGGAATGGAGAAACATTCCGCAAGGCTACATAAGAAACTGCATCATCTCCATGAGACAGAGGTGTTAACACGTTGTTACAGTCATTAGAGGACATACAAAGTACACAAACTGGTTAACATACAGATCTAGTGCATTTCAGATACTGTATAACATTTTTAAATACACTTTTGATAATTATAATTATGAAGGACGAACTATATTTGTTTCGCATATGGTATTTTACATCATCACAATTATGCCAAATGTAGCTTACCGTGCCATCAAATCTAGCTTCTTCCGGTTGTTTACTGTTTCCTTCTACTTGTAGTGGCAGAGTGCGAGGTGCAACTGCAGAAGCATCAACTGTTAGATCAGTGTCCTAAAATAGACTGTCTTCATAATTTGTGAAATATGTGCCACATTGGCTCACATGCATTCCTTTATTTTGACATAATTTGTTTGAATTTTTGGAACAATTATCACCTTGATTGTAAGGCAATTCGTCAGGTTCTTCATCATTTATGTTTTCTAAATTTCTCCTTATCTTCTTGGTATACTGATTTGACAAAGAATATGCTGTTTTAAGGTAAATTATCACACCATCTTTGCCTTTACTGTTTTTCATTTTCAAATTATCTACTGGGTCTGGATCGAATGATTTGCTTACATTGAAAGAATCGGTGCCATTTTTAGCTGGATCGTTTTGTCTTTCACCAGATGCTGGATCGGCTTTTTCGCCGTTGGTATAGTGCTTTGTTGTTATGTCTCGAGAACGGCTGAAATCACCTCTAGGTTCAGTATGGTTTGTATCATCATGAGTCGGGCTATAGTCATTGCCAAGTCCCTGCTCAACATTTATTTGCTTTTCAACTTCAATGTTTTTCATGCTGCTTCAAAGTAATCAGGTGCAATTAAATTTTCACGAAATATAGAAAGATGGCTTTTAAAAGAACTAGTTTTAATTTCCTACTTATTAATGATAATAAAAGTGTGTTAAAAATTCAAATTTTAATGATACAGCCAGTCTATGAATAAACAAGTATGTACATGGATATCTAACAAAGAAAACAAATCAAAATTTTCAAAACGAAAGTTTGAAAGTGGGTTGTCCCAAAAGTTTGCATAAAAATTAGTTATGTAACTTTTCGTTTTTTCTCTTTTTTGTTGTTATTGATGTTGTTGTAAACTGTACGAAATTATTCACATAAAGTAAAAATACACATACCGGTATAATTGTATAGATTTAAAATGTTATGCAAATGCTTTTTTTTATTCTATAGAAGTTTTATGCCACATTTTTTTACAAACCCTCGTATATATAAATATGTGAGTATATGCAAAATTATAAAGACAAACTTTGAGTTATATGAGCAGTTATACAAATGAATTACGTTAATTTTAGAAAGAAAGCTTTAAAGATAGATTGATGGAACAGCCTCATACCTTATATAATAATAATGTAGCGCCAAAAAACAAGCTATCATGACTTCAAAACCTAACCATACTGTTGCAAGAATTTCCAAACCTAGAGAAGAAAAAATACATGCATAAATAATAAACAACAAGATATGATCATAAAACATGCAACAGATTATTTTAACAGCTAAAGTAATATACACATATCCCTGAATCCCGGAACAACCATTTTCAAATCAAAACCTAAATTCGAACGCATCCTTTATTCAGCGGCGCTGATGTCATGCATTAAGTTGAACGTTGTTAAAGGAATAGATCTATAAATTCTGGAACATAATAATATATTCACTAAAACCTATAGCTATAAAATCACTATATACGATATTTCATTTCTTAAACAATTTGCAAACTGCATCTATGTCACTTGTTTGAAATAGTGATATCTTATCTACAGCGCAGATTTACCATTTACAGAAGTTTTAGGTGTATTAACCCTTTACCTCATATATACGCGAAACAACGCACTTTAGACCCCCCCCCCTCTTTTAGGCCTCAAATAGTGAAAAATGTCCTATTTCGGTCCCAAACACATATTTTCGTTTGGGAATTGTTGCTAAAAAAGTGAGCATTTTTTTGGCGCCGCCCCTCATCGAAATGATACATCAGGGGGTTACCAGAAAGAGGATGTGCCCCCTTCTGTTTGGGGGTTTGAAGGGGGCCTGTAGTACCCCTCATCGCCAAGAAAATTTCGGACTTGTGAGAGGCTAAAAATGACCCCCAGGTCGATCATAAGGTAACATGTAACCTTAAAAGCCTTTGATTCTATCTCAATCCCTTGAGAAGTTGCAGCACTTTGAAATAAATTTTGATAGTCAAGACAGTGATTTTGACAATTTTGAGACGTCCCCTCGTTGCCATAATTACAGGAAATTTAAGACTGAGCATGTTGTTACAAAGGCAATGGTCCAGTCAACATTTGTGCAAAGTTTGATTTGTATTGAAACAGTTTTTATACTTTATAGCAATTTGAAATTTTAACGGGAGACTTTTCAATAAAAACAGCCATTTTCAAAAAATGCTCATGCAGTAATGAGTTCATCCGAGGAAAAAGTTGAAACAAAACTCATGCATTTATTTTTTATATCCTATTCGCTACATTGAAAATACCGTATATCAGGATTTTTAACGCCAGTTTCTTATTTCGCAATATTTGCGTGCAATGAAAATAGCGCAAAAATAGATCCGCTTTATTTGCTTTCATAAGGGGATTTCGTAAATATCTGACAAAAAGAAGATTCTCTCTTTGTTAGTAAAAATATGTTATTTTGGTACAACAAATCTCGAAAATAAAGTACATGTAGCTAAAATTATATTACTGCCAAAGTCTCGAAATTTACCATATGCACAAATAGCCTCATATACGATATCTAACAACGTGATCTTTGTCTTTAAATCTAAATGATATGTTTTGCATGAAAAGGGAATTCTTTACCCAACTGATATAAATATAAAAAAAAATTGCAAACTAAGCAAAAGATTTTAGAGAAATATAATTAGGGATCAAATAAAGGTGACAAATAGGCGATATGTTGTTGCCATTAAATAACATTGACATACTTTTTCTCTAAAGCAAAAATTCGAAAGCAAAAGAACAAAACTGAAAAATATATATAAATAATCTATGGGGAAAAAAGTAATTTATTGCAAGGAAACTCAAACCTAGACTGTTGGAAGACTTACTGGTCTGTTTTTGTGGTTTGGGCTGCTGTTCTCCACAAACAGTATCATTAAAAGCTGTGCACTGTGTCTCTATAAAGGTGTTGCAAGACGAGAACGGAATGCAGGAGTCAAAGGACGAACTGTTGGAGTATGTCAAGCCATTTTCACATGGCAAACACTTAGTATCGGCGGATGGTGTACCTTTGAAAAAGAACAAATGAAACCTTATTACCGATAAAAAAACATCATTACATGTGAATAAATAATAATAAAAACTAGAACTCCGCGAGTCGGATGTACACTGAGTATCGGCGGATGATTTACCTTTAAAACCGTAAAAATAAAAACCTAATTACTGATTAAAATTACGTGTGAATAAATAACAATCAAAAGTTTTCAAATGATAAAATTTGACAAAAAAAAAAGATAATCCGTTTGACAATCACATAAAAAAAACATCACAGGATCAGTGATTACTGGTTGAGACAAGTGTAAATAAAATATAGTTACTTAATAGAGAATCAAGCTTAACATCATTATTCAATAAAATTTGTCATAAAAAATGAATTTTACATGACAAGCTATTTTCAAGTCTACTTATTCACACAGACTATACTAACAATAAATATGTATTTATTTATTAAGCGGTAACTTATGCGCCTTGTGTAGAAGTTGTCGAAATACTGATTCTCAAAAGCCTGTTCAATGTTCAGATTTCTGCAACGGTTACAGTAAAATCTATGGAGAAAATAATTCCATGACAACTTTTAAGTAAATGGCTTCTAAAAAGCAAAATTTGTTATTGTCAAATACCCTTTTCTACAACTCCATGGCCTTCTTTGCACTTTTGATATGGCTTGCATTGTCCGTGATTTGGACCAATCACAATAGGTTTCCAGAAGTATCCGATTTTACACTGGCACTCTATATCACTAACGGCCTTGCAATTCTTTACTTTGACCTGATTTTTATCAGGACAATCCAACCGACAGGTTTTACACCTCGTAGCAGTGCTACAACTTGGCATGTACGTCCCATTCATACAACGCCTACATTCAGACTGTGTGCCGTCTATAATACAGTCAGACACTTTATGATATCCCGCATCTCATTGGAGACACTGGTGGCCATTCTTGGCAAGGTATGTCTCGTAGCATGGTTGTGTTATCCCAAGTACTTTAACACTGATCAGTGATAATAGTACGAATGCTTGCACAATCATATTGTTGCACTCACAATAACTATATAATATAAAACAAAAACCCATAAGTGACATGAAGGAAGAAAGTTATATGTCATACAATGGCTATTTGCAGTATATTATTTGGTTTAATTTGTGTGCTCATCGTTGAACTATGAGTTGGCCTGACGTTATTTATCAGAAAATAAGATCCTTAAATCCATGTGAAATCATTTTAATTGGAATCGTTCGGGAAAGGAGAGATCCCTTCAGAGCAATAAAATCAAACAACAGATATGTAAAAAAAAACAAAACTATGTTTATTTAGTCTGTCTCTTACGTCCCTTAATACAGGTTTAAGCTTGTGGCATTTTTATGCTAAATAGTAAATGCAAGGGATAAAAAATCCTAAATGAACAGAAACAAATGAAATAACCCTTCGGAAGACATCGATGATTTATAAAGGGACTCCACTGAGGTTTTTAAACACGATGGGACTGAGAAAACTTTTTCAAGATTAATGTACCATTTGATGAAGATTTAGACCACTAATCTTTGTGCAAAATTTCAGATCATTCGCACACTTCGTTCTTTGTTCTTCCAGGATGATCTTTTAAATTGTAAAAAAATGACCCAAATGAAAAGGAATAAAACGCTTTTCACTCAAACCGGGCTAAGAAACGGATGGAAAATACGATTTCCATTTTCTTTTAAAGTATATTTCTTTAATATCTTTGCATATATTCTTTTAAAGTGCCCCAGCTCATTTATGTAAGACATCCAAACGTTATGTTTTAAGACTTTTAAACATCAGTGTAGTCCCTTTAATGAAACGAAAAGAACACCAAAAGTACAAATTCAGATTATGTAGAAATATAACTCAATCCGAGTCTGCATTTGTCATAATTGCTCTACGGTAATCTCCCTTTTACTAAACAATCATCCTTAACTTGGTAAATTTGTTTTAAATTTGAGAAAATTTATAACGAAATACATAAGTCACTATCAGGTAAAACAATTGAGGAACAAACAGTTTAGAGCCTGGCCAGACTGTGCGGATGTGCAGGCTTTCCTGACTCTATGTAGGCTTAATATAATTGCAAAACAGAAATGTTTTTAAGTTCTTTATTCAAAACGACACATAAACATAGTATACAATTAATATTAAAACAAAATATTTCCGATATACCTGCTTTTAACAATTACATAATAACAATTCAAGTATACTCCATTTTAATCCGAACAATTATTTATACAAGAATAAGAACATATTTATAGATCATATGTCTTGGTTTCCCAACAAAAAATCTATAAATAGCTCTGAAGCACTTGACCAATATTAAACAAAACGGTATTCAAAATAGATAAAGCAACTTTTCCTAAACCTCGAACATGCTTTAAACATTGTTGTTATTTTCATATTTCATTCGCTTTATGATGGTAGGCATTTTGAAAAAAAAGTTCAATGCATTTTGTGTTTATAAATACCATAAATATGCGTTTGTCATTAGATGACGTCATTAACCTAAATCAGAACATTTCGGCTATTTTTTAAGCATTCGGAACTGCCTCGGCTATTATCTATAATAACCTCGTAAACAATACAGATTGAAAGTAGTTCTACCACGTAGTTTCAGATGTAAACAGAAACAGAGATAATGTAAAACGAATGTATATTTTTGACATCTAATGTCTGTTCCGGTACTCTTATGCTTGAAAATATGTGTGACAACAATTTGTAATTCAAATATGCCCACTGATGTTCAATTTTAAACAAATCCGACCAAATGTCAACAGATTGGTTTTTTGTACTTCCGGTTTCTACAGCCTTAATAATAAAATATGTAAATAATGTATTGTTTGCTTTTGTTCCTATGAATTCACTTATTTTACGTGGACTTTTACTACATTTATTGGAAATAAACTTATCAACAACTCCCAGCATTAAATTACTATTTGTTAACATGTCTAGTTTCCCGCATCCGTTTAGTTTCTTAGCGTAGGTTAGACCGAAATACCGCATCCGTTCTGTATATTTATACTATTGTGTTCGAGGTCTGTATCCAAAGACTGACGGAAAGGGCCAAGTAGTTGCGATTGTTTTCAAGTTCTTATCCGACGTTTGACGGAAAGGGCCGAGAAGTTCGATTGCAGATGTTTGGTATTTGTGGCATATTTCTGTATCTTTCACTTCAGATGTAAATATGTAAATAATATTTTTTAAACTACTTAAATAATTTTTTATACAAAATCCGAATTACAATGAAGGTGAAACAAATACGGTGTCATTCAGATCAAAATGCACTAGGTCTGAACTTTGGTCATATTATGCTGGCCCTTGCTATTTATATATTTGCATGATCTCTAATGGTATGACAAATTTTAAAGGTTTTTATTACCGTAAAGACTTATCAATTTATTTTATTCGAAAGACCGCTAATGACATATCAACTTCTTGAATTTTCGAATTCACGATTTCAACATACAGAATATAAAAAATCATGATTTCAACTTCATGAATTCAAAATTTCAACTTCATGAATTCACGATTTCAGCTTCACGAATTCACGATTTTAAATACACGATTGTACGAGTTCAACATAACGATTTAAACGTCGTGAATTCAACTTCATTAAATAATGTGTAGAACTTCATAATTTTAACTTCGTGAATTCACGATTTCGAGTCGTTAAGTTGAAATCGTAAAGTTCAACAAATGATTTTATGAAGTTGAATTCATGAATTTGAAATCGTGAATTCATGAAGTTAAGATAGTGAAATTGGAACCTTGAGATAGCGGAGTTGAATTAATCAAGTTGATTTTGTGAATATATAAGGTTGAAATCATGAATTCGTTAAGATGAAGTCGTGAGTTCATGAAGTTAAAGTCGTGATTTCGTGATCTATATATGTTGAAAATGTGAATTCACTAAGTCAAAAATTAGAATTCAGGAATTATATAATGAGGTTGAAATGTCCAAACCGGTCTTTCGTAATTTAAACCAACCTTTCAATTTAATTTGATATTTCAGAGAGTAATTTTAATAAAACTTTATCAAAATTTTATTTTACGGACATGTAACCTGGTGGTAATGCTATGCAGCGTTGGTGATGAAAATAGCAATTCGGTGCTAAGAGGTGTTGGACTTACAAAAACCAAAATGCCTTTTGTGCAAGCTACAGTGCTTGTGGAACGATGGTTAGGAAACCACCCGCCTATATGACTGAAAAACTGTTGGGAAAATGCGTAAAATTAAACAAACAAGGAAACAGTGGTTTTAACTAATAGAGAAAGTATTACGCATGGGGCGTAGTTGCAACGAAATTCAATATTAACTTGTATTGCGCAAGTATTGCGCAATATACACTCAAGAATATGTAGAAGTATTTTGTATAAGTTTTCCCTTACCTTGTTTGTTTGACATTTCCACATATTTTTCACATATCCCCAAACAAATAAATGTCTATATCTGGATCTCGTATCATTTAATTACTCACAAACTTTAATTCCTGTCAATAATTATTATTCATTTATTAATCATAAATACATGTATATGCTATCTATGGAATCCCAACTTTTAAAAATGCTATGGGAACGCATAAAAACAAAGTAAACTTATGTTCCATTTATAAATGAACAAAGTTTAGACACGTGAGTTACATCCATTTTGAACCATGCCATCGAAAAAACTAACATCAGCATGTTTTAGTTTCTACGTTTTCTTTTTAACAATTCAATTCAATTCAATATTTTATTTGCAATAATCAGCATACAAAATGCCTCTGGCAAAGGTTAACAAACTACAATATATATACAAATCACACATGCATCAAATTACATATAATTGTTATACAATTGTTACATCATTGCGAAGCTGATTTGGAGAAACAGTAAAGTATATGACATGCATTAACTTACATATTAATTTCATTTCTTTTCAAAAATGCTTCATTTAAAAATTTCGATACATTTAGTAAAGTTGACTGTTTTCTACTTGACATTAAACTATAAAATTTAGGTAAAGATGGCCATGCTGTGTTTGGAAAATATTTTTTGCGAATTTCAGAATAATGAGTACAGATTAAAAGAAAGTGGTATTCACTTTCAACAACATGCATTGTACAATTTTCACACAATCTATTCTGTCTATCTATACCTCGATAACGGCCGGTTTCTATAGCTAGATTATGACTGCTTAACCTAAAGGATGCAAACAGTTTCACTAATTTGTCACTTTTTATTTTGTTAAGATATTCCTCTGATTCAAATACAGTTTTAAATTGAACATAATAAGATAATTTCGGCAAATTATTGATTGTCGTATGCCAATGTTGGATAAATTGATCTCTCAATCTTCGTGACAAAGTAGGAAAATAGTTTACATCTTTATTAAAATTATCCCATATATCATTTAAACCAAGATTATACAATAGTTTTTTTACAGAGAGAGCCCAATTTTGATCATTATTACTATTACACTCAGTAGAAAATAACTTACACATAAGTGACACTGGATTTGATTTTAATTTAGTGTAATATTTTAGAGATTTTTCTTGGCAAATAACTGATAAGGGGAATCTACCTAATTCACCTAAAACAGCGTAATTTGGAGTCTGCGATTTCACACCTTATATGGTTTTGCAAAATTTTATGTGAATCTTATCAACCTCTTTAGGACAATATATTCCCCAAACTTCCTCAGAATAAAGCAAAATTGGTGCAACTAGGGAATCAAACAATTTAAGTTTCGTTATAATATCGACATGTATTCTTGTAAAAAGACTTAACAAATTATACATTGCCTTTAAAGCCTGGTCAGAAAGAATTTTTGCTGTTTTAGCAATGTTACCATTTGAAACAAAAGTCACTCCTAGATAACAGAAACTGTCTACAATATCAATAACATTATCATCAATGTTTGTTTGTTTGTTTGTTTCATTTTACGCCTTTTTCCAAAAGTATTTCAGTCATATAGGCGGGTAGTTTCCTAACTATCGTTCCTGGAGAGTTGCACCAGTACTAGACTACCTTCCTCCGCGCTAAACTACCAAAGCATCTCCCGGGGTTCGAACCCACGCCAGAGAGGTAACTGGATTAGAAGTCATCGACTCTAACCCCTCGACCACGGAGGCGGCTTTATCATCAATGTAAAATTGTCTTTACTCTCGAGATTTACGTTTTTCAAAAATACAAATTTTGGTCTTCTTTATATTTATCTTAAGACCCCATTGTTTGGAATATTCATATACATACTGTAACCCAACGAATATTCGCGACCAATTAATATTCGCTTTATTCGCGGATGGCCTCAAAGCGCGAATATTTGTTTGCGCGAATAAGTCCGCACGATTTCGCGAAAAAATTGGAGAGAAATTTTTTTTTTAGACGTTGTTCATGCAAGGCTACTTGACCGTATGTTTTCAAATTTTACGGGCACCTGTTAGGAAGCAATGAATTGTTATGAATATTGCCATAAAGCAATAAAAACACAAACTAAGTAAACTACTACTATTTTATAAATATCAAAAGAACTCCATGTCAATATAGTAATCAAAATAAACATCCACATTTAAATACAGTTTAAAATATAAAATGTTTGAATAAATCGTTTGACAAAAGTGGGGAAACTATCGAGCATTACAAAAGGCTATTGTTTTTGGATCCTATAAAATAATTGTTTGAGTAAATTGTTGAGACAAAGGTGGTATAAACCTATCGAGCATCACAAAAAGGTATTGGGTGTACATAATTACAAACAGTGAAATACAAGATGGTTTCATACTAGTATCGCTTTTTACCTGTCAAACTTAACAGCCTGTTTAGCTCAGTTGGTTAGATTGCGGACTCATATAACATAATTTTCTTGGCGTGAGTTTGATCCTCAGATTGGAGAAGGTATTTTTTTATGAAACGCTTAAATTGAATTTCCAATCCGCGAATTTTTTTTTCGGAAATCAAGGAAACGCGGAAATTAATATTCGCGAATATGTCCGACCTCGGCAAAACGCGAAAATTTGTATTCGCGAATATAAATTGGGTTACAGTAGTTAAGGTGATTCTGTAAAGTATTAGGATCATATCATATCATCTGCAAAAAGCAACATAAATACACATAATTGGTTAAGATCATAGTCTGATAAACTATTAAGGTTAATGTTTTTGCATACATCATTTATGAAGAGTATAAACATTATCGGTGAAAGTGGCTCTCCTTGTTTCAATCCAATTGATATATCGAAAAGGTCTGAAAATTTACAAGCATTTTTAACACATGACGAAACTTTTTCATATATTGCTTTTATCATATTCACCATTTTACTGCTAATTCCCTCTTTTAACAATTTAACAAATAATGCTTCTCTATTAACTGTATCGAAGGCTTTTTCGTAGTCTATAAAAGCGCAATACAATTTCTTTTTATCATGTAACACTTTTTAGATAATTCAATGTAATAAAAATATACAATCGGTTGTGCTTTTTTTATCTCTGAAACCAAACTGATTTTCACAAAATATATCTTCTGTCTCGCACCATTCGTTTATTCTGTTTCTTAAAACAAGGGAAAAAGTTTAGCCATGCTATTCACAAGAGTAATACCCCTGTAATTACTAGGATCTGATTTATCACCCTTTTTGTAAATTTGGACATTCTTGATTAAACCATCGATTTTTGCCCTTTTTGCTATTAGTAAGACCATTTTTTGTTATTGTTTTACCAAAAATCATAGATGAACATTTATATATCACATCCGAAAATGCTTGCATACCTTCACTGATATTAATATTTTTGTAATGCAATCTTGTCAAAATCATTTCTATTATTCTCTAAACAAGTCAAAAGGTCACAAACATGATCGTTATTTCACACTAATTTATCTTCTTTAATTATTGTATTATTAGCTGAACTTGACAAATCACAATTTAAAGAAAATTCAACAGCACAATGATCTGAAAATTCGTTTACACCTAACACCTCCAATGTATTCAAATTACAGTAACCTAAAATATTTACAATAAGATAATCTACAACGCTAGCACCCTTTTTGCGACGGACGCGCCCTCAGGCGCGTTCAGAGCTAAGTCATTTACACATGGGATTTCGTTGGCTACACTCGCGCAATGTGTCCTAAACCAATTAACAGACTAAGAAATAGTACATGAATTTGATCCTTCAAAACTCCCATACTTTGTCTGGATATCTTAATGTCTTCCATATTTAGCCTTTTCAATTTCAAATTAAGTTATCCAAGTTAAAATGTGAACGTATATTATTGATAAAAACGTTGTAGTCCCGTAGTATTATTGCGCAATATGCAAATTACTGCTGAAACGATTTACCGCTGTCGAAAAAGTAGGACAGCAAATTATACTACAATAAAGGTGTAACCTCTGAGTTCCAAGACATTATTAGTAGGAAATAAATATTTCTACATTATACAAAACATTATTATTAACAAATCAAAAGTTTTTCGTGACTCTAGGATAACTCGCGCATTAATAAAAGAAGAACTATTTTCGTGACTCATACCGCGGGTTTAGCTGAATATTCAGCAGTTATTAATATATTAGATACAATAGAATGGCTAGTATAAATATCTATTTTTGAAAATGCATGTAAGACACTTTACCGGCATGTAGTCTTTCATGGTAAGGAAGTTATAATATCAGTTCTACTTCCGATTCTTGTGGTTTGTTTACATATTTTACTAGGTCATGATTTGAGTTAACCTTCGCTATTCTAAAAATAGATTCTGCTCCACCTGTTCTGATTTTTGGACAGGCGATTAGGAAGTACACATTAAACATGTAATTAATAAACCAGCGGATTGTAATGCAATACTTTTAGAAATGCTATACAATTGTAAGAAGCAAACAAGTTGAAAATGGAATTTAGTGTGAAGTTGAAAAGGACAACTAAACACTGTAGTGCTTAAGTGACATTTAAATTAAAATAAAAACGATGTGCTCTGGCCTCTACATCTTTACCTTGTAAATAAAAAAATCTAAGAAATACACTATTAATTGCTGATGATTTCAACCATTTTTTTTTTAATGAGACATATCCAAGAGAAATAAAAATACAAATGACTTATATTTTATTGTCTGTATGCCCACTATGATATAACACGAAGCAATTCTAAATAGCATTCTCAAATGTATAATGTATTATGTTTGAAGTTTATTTGCCTGGATTTATTCTAGAAATATTTCGTTGATAGTTTTTTTTTCTATTTACATATCATTTCTTAGAATAAATCGATAAGGACATTGATTTATAAGTTTGACCAGAGTTTTTAGGCATAAATTTCATTCTGTATTTAAGTGCTTGAAAGTAGAAAATCTGAATTATATCAATTTGGGACACAAAATATATTGCTCTACAAATCTCGAACTTGTATGGAACAAATTTTCTCTGTTATATATTTTGTGTTTTGTTTTGTTTTTGTTTTTTTTTTCCTAAAAGAAGCCTTAATGTCTCTCCGGTTGCATGTCCGTCGCATTCAGTGCTGCAGCACTTTGATTATTTCTAGAGCAGCAGTGATATGTAAAATCACCATTTTCTAATCGGCCATTTACAATGCGTAAATCATGCTGCTTACATAAAGAGAGTAATTTTAGACCAAACGGGTTACATATTTTATCAGACGAGTGTCTTACAGGTAACATAACAGAAGAAGAAGAAGAAGAATGATTTTATTTTCAACTTGTACACAACATATGGTACATCGTTGTACAATATACATTTACAAAATACATGGCATATGGTCACTATGATTGACAATGTTAACATTCTGTATCAGCAATCAATAATGTTTAAGTAAAGTTTATATCTATGAAAAATTAAATAAGTATGTGTATGTTCTTAAGACATTACCTTAGAAAATATGTACTTAAGTATTCATCTTAGAAAAAGAAAAGTCAAGTTTGAAAATTAACTTAAGTAAAGTGAACAAATACTTTCTATCAATTGAACAATCATACAAGTTAGAATAAAATTAACACCTGTTCTAGAAGTATTTTTTTAAACTGATTACATCAAATATTATTTTTGGCAGTAAAGAAAAACAATTTATAAAAAGTACTATTGGAGAACGAACGGAATATCATATAGTCCTTGATAATATGGACATGTCCTCAGCATGTGTTTCAATCAATAGTTATACATGATTAAGTAAAGTAGACATTATGCATGAGTATGCCATAAAAATATTACTTTTGGTGTTTATTGAGAAAAAGGCAACAATCTATAGGAAAGTACTATTGTAGCATCGACCACAGATATATGTTTAATACGTTGATGTCGGTTCAGGCCGTGACAAAAAACACAACGATTTATACTTGATATTGCTTATCACTTTAGAAACGTATATATTCAAACTTTAAAATAAAACTGCATTATTACTGTATTGTATAAAGCAGCTCTGTGCGAATACGACTCGCTTGGTAAATATATTTCGCCAGGTTTCTGGTGATAACTTTATTTTTAGCAGATACTAATTGTACGAATTTGTGCATATTTGGGCGCCTGTAAAAATATTGTTTAATGTATTTATGACGCAAGGTTTCATAGGCTTTGCAAATTATAGTGAAGTGGTATTCATCCTCAATTTCTTGAGAATCACAAAGCTGACAAACTCGCTCGGACCGTTCTATGCGATTTCGACCGTGCCTACCAGTTTCAATGCGCAGCCTATGTGCCGATACGCGTATTCTTGTCAAAGACTGACGTAAATACTTAGAGTTTATTACATTCAGATAGTCACTCGTGACGAACTCATCTTTAAGGTATACATATAAAGTGTTCAGAACATTATTTGCTTGCAAATCAGCTCGCCAGCTCTGTACGTAACAGTCAAATAGCCGTTGTCTAAATAAAGGTAAGAAGAGTTTCGCATCTACGTTATCTTGATTTTCCCAAACGTCAGAAAACCCATACTGATCGAGTAATATCTTAACTCTACCGGCCCAACTTACTGTATTACTATTTAGGCATCTTTTCAACGATTCGTCATATACACGTTTAATTATAATGTTATCCGTCGTTAGAATTTGTAACCAATACTTAATAATCTGATAATATCTTGTAATATGCAGCGGATACCGCGCTAGTTCCCCATATACGGCTGCGTTACTAGTACTTTGTTTGACTCCCAAGATTGACTTGCAAAACCTCAAGTGCACGCGTTCTATTTCCTTTGTTTTCGAGAAACCCCAAATCGGACAGGCATAGTTTAAGATCGCACCGACAAATGCATCAAAAACTTTCATAGATAACGATGGGTTTAATTCATATTTGTTGATATTGTTTAAAAGTATGTTTGAAGCTTTAATCGCCTTTCCAATAACGTACTGATTATGCAAAACGAATGAACCGGTATAATTAAACACGACCCCCAAGTAATAAAAATCATTTACTACTTCAAGAGGTTGGTTGTTATAATACCAGCGCTCTTCTTGCTTAACAGGACCCCTTTTACGGAACACTACGACTTTGGTTTTTTCTATATTAACTTGAAGTCCCCAGTAATTGCAATAATCATATAATTTGTTTAAACTAGTCTGTAAGTCCTGAACAGAATTACCAATTAAAACCATATCGTCTGCAAACATTAGTAATATTACACAAATATCATACATTGTTAAACCAGACGTGTTCGAATCTTGCAAAAATAGTTCCAAATCCTCTAGAAATAACGCGAACAAGGCAGGAGAATTATTAAGACCTTGTCTTAGACCGATTGATATTTCGAAGAAGTCTGAGTACTTATTACAACTTTTAACGCATGATTTTACTACAGCATACATTGCCCTAAACGTTTGTAGAATTTTACCATCGATGCCCATATTGAAAAGTTTGAACCACAGTGCATTGCGGTAGACGGAGTCGAAGGCTTTCTGCAGATCAATGAATGCGCAGTGCAGTCTCAACTTTTGTGATAAAATGTGTTCTATTAAGTTATGTAATACAAAGGCCGCATCAACTGTACTCCTACCCTTTCTAAAACCAAACTGAGCGTCTGAAATAAAATTGTTTTT
The DNA here is from genome assembly GCF_026571515.1 of Ruditapes philippinarum. Taxonomy (NCBI): domain Eukaryota; kingdom Metazoa; phylum Mollusca; class Bivalvia; order Venerida; family Veneridae; genus Ruditapes; species Ruditapes philippinarum. The sequence goes on along the minus strand of NW_026853521.1, from coordinate 38,675 downwards.
TTCGAACCATTTTTCAATTCTACCTGTCAGTATACTTGTATATAATTTTCCCAGATTGCTTAATAAAGTGATCCCACGATAATTATTTGGCAAATTTTTATCCCCCTTTTTAAAGATAGGCACTATAAATCCTTGAGACCAGGATTCTGGGAATTGTCCAGAATTGAACACTTTGTTGAATAAATCAGTAATATGGCTACCAAGTATATCAATTGTTTCTATTAAATATTCGTTAATTAAGTGATCACTAGGACACGATGATTTGTTGCGCTTAAGACTTTTTACTGCTGTGATAACCTCTTGTAGCGATATAGGGCCATTAAGTTCACTGAATGTTGAATCATTCACATTAAAATCAGAAGTTTCGTTGAAAGTTTCAACATTATCAATGGAAGTTGTCCTAATATCACTAAATAATTCAGAGAAATATGTCTTAAACTCATCCGGCGATATATTACCATTTGAATTATTATATTTTGCCTTAAAATGTTTCCAGAAGTCACGAGGCTTTTTATTTTTTAGATCAGTCAATTCCCTTGATTTCTTTATTTTATGTGCACGTTTCTTTTTGCGTGAAATATATTTGAAACGCTTCCTTGCGTCGCACAACTGCGCTCTATTATAATCAGACTTGCAGTTATTAAATAAAATTAGTGTGTTTTTATATTCACTTTTAAGCATTAAACATTCATCATCGAACCACGGAGAACTATTATCACGCGGCGTGTTCCTATTATTTGAATTACCCGTATATTCTTTTTTAAATAATGAATCCGCCGCGTCTAAAATAGCTCGCGAGAACTGCGTTACTGCTGAATCTACGTCAAGAGTGTCATCAAAAACAGTATTATTAAAAATATTTAAATTTCCAATAATATTGCTTCTAAATGATGCCTCTTTATCAGCTTCCCATTTATAGTAAATATGTGATTCGGAAGAATGTACATCTGTATCTGTACGACACGGCTCAATTCCAGTTATATTAAACGACAACGCTGCGTGGTCGCTAAATGTGTTGAAAGGTAATATTTCAAAAGAATTAAGTGCGTGAAACTCTTTCAACAAAAGATAGTCGATTGTACTGCTTGAATTACGGTTAAAAAATGTAAAGGAGTCCGTGTTTATATAACGCCCGTTAGCAATTCGCAAACCTGTTGCTTTACACAGATCTAACATTTTTAATCCCCGGCTATTGCATACGATATCGCATGAGGTTCTGGGAAGGGTTTCATCGGGTATATAATTCAAATCGTCCGTAAAATTTATATTTGAATCACAAAGTATATAATCTGGCCTATTCCCTACTCTACAATTCCAGTCCCCCGCCAATAAAATACATCCGATTTGATCAAAGTAATAGATGTCTTGCATTAATAGTTCGAACAGATCCGCATCAATAACATTAGCAGCCGGCGACTCATCGGACCATAAATATAGACCACATAAGTAAATATCTCTATCAAAATTGAAAAACATTGCATTTAGCTTTAACCAAATAATAGTATCAAAGTGATTTTTTACTACGGACACTCCCTCATAACAAGTATTTCTAACATATATGGTAATTCCTCCACTATTACGCTTAGCTTTCTAATGCTTAAATTTCCTGAAATAGTTATATGTAGTAAAATTTTCAATATCAACAACAGAATTATTATCGGACCATGATTCACTAATAATAATAATATATTATTTCGTCAAAAAAGAAACAAATTCTGGGTCTGATAGTTTGCTGTCTGTTAAACCGTTACAGTTCCAGGCAAGAACACTTAGCCTATTCTCCGTCCGTTCCTATTGACACTTAACTGGCTGTCCATCGATATAAAGGGTATCATATACCATCAATGCCTTTTTGTTGGCCTTAATTGCCTCCTGTAGTTTTGGTACTAACCTCCTTCTTCGGGCTGCTATTTCCGGCGGGAATTGTTCATAAAGGTAATAATCCGATCCTCTCAACAAACGCTTTTGCCGACGAACAATCTCCCTGTCTGAGAAAAACGCAAATTTTATAACCACGTTGCGGTCCCGACGAGAGCCGGGCGCTCCCATACGATGTATGCGCTCAAGTTTCATGGACTCCACTATTGACTGGGCCATTTTGTGTTTGTTCACTAAGAAATCACGAAATTTTAAATCCAAATTTTCACCAGGCTCCTCCTTGAGTCCACCTAGCACTAGATTGTTCCGCATGCTTTGAGATTCTAAGTATGTAACTTTATCTTTGAGGTTTGTGTTTTCTTTTTCGAGAACGTCAATGCGTGATTGGTACTCCGCAGAGATAAATTCAACTCGCTCAATGCGCTCGTCGATCTTGCTCAATGTATGATCCAATGCTTTATTTTGATCGTGTACACGGACGCTCAAAAGTTTCATGTCGTCTTTATCAAAAGAGAGCACCTTTTCCTCTAGCGAATCCAATTTATTAATAACATCATGCATTTCTGGCATGTCCACAAATCTCTGTAAATTTATATTTTCAACAAAGTCGGGGGTTACCCCTGTTCGACTGTTCAGGTCCCCACACCAATACGTATCACCTTGAGTTTCATACCGACTAAAATCGGCACTTATTTGGCTAAATAGATCACATTCAAAAAGTATCGAATTTTCATTTTTATAAACAGATGATTCTTCCGGAGGAATATATGCTAAACAGAAAACGCATCACGGACTAGATTACATAATTCACTCTTGATCTTAAACCACAATATACCTCTATTATCGGATTTAACAAGGTCAATCTTTCCGCTTAAATGGCTTCTGTAATAAACAATTAAACCTCCACTAAAACGTTTAGCCCTTTTGTTAGTTTTAGGCCTAGCACAATAAAAATTCAGGTATCCATCAATGCATACATTCGATCTGGAAGAAGTCCATGTTTCAGTCAAAAGAATAATGTCATATCTGTTTATAAAGGTTAAAATATCATTGTCATGTAATTTATTTTGGAGACCTTGGACATTCCACAAGACAAATGTTAACTGTTCCTCCGTTATATCCTACTCATGCATATCATCAGGTGAAATACTGGTTGATCGTTGACCTCGTATCATAAGCCGGTCAAATGAAATAATTGCATCCTTGCCTTCTTCACATGTAAATGAATAGACTTTACGTTGATCAATTTAAATTAGGGACGTGCAATCATGCGGAACAAATTATTTGTAGCATCGATTTACTTCGTTAAACTTTAAATTTTATAATATAGTACACCGGGAGTTAATAATTGTAACAATATCTGTCGAACTAAATAAAGGGTGGTTGGATTCGTTTCATTGGACGATTTTTTAAAAATAAATATGCTTTGTATTTCTTGCCTTTTTATCTTTTATAGAAATAAAAGCGCTTAACTAGTTTATAAATACAAACATATATATTGCGCATGTTAAATTACACGTCCAGCCAGTGTCTTGGTGGGTAATAAATTAACATCTTAAGAGTATACACAAATTGTAAAAAAAAATCTGGATTTAAAGTGATCCCTCGGAAGCATTTATCACAATAAAATTACTTGAAAATTGCATATTCGGTTTGATTGAGTCTGTACATGAGGGATAATGAATAAGAGCAACATTCCTCACGCCCCCTAGCACCAGCTTGAGCAGTACTCAAAATCTCAACACTTAATAGTGCTGGCATCAATGATCCCGAAGGAGCAGAAAAATATAACAACACTGAAGTGAGGTAAGGGGCAACTTTGACAGCTGCTTGAAACCTGCTGTTGTGAAGAACAAAAATCTGGAAACAAAGTGATCCCTCGGAAGCATTAATCACAACAAAATTACTAGAAAATTCGTCGATTGGAAACTGTAATGTTCTATCTCCAAATTTTCCAAAAACAAGTTAAATACACAATTGTGTCCGTAATGGACTGTTCTAATCTCTTTGGCATGTTTTATTAGTCCTTCAGAGCGTCATAAATAATTACTTCAGAGCGTCATAAATAATTACAACGGAACCATCCTGTTCTATCTCCACAAATTTAGTATGTCTTGATAAATAGACCGTTCTAACCTACTGGACTAATCATATCATCGATAAATGTTACGTGACTTGTTGGATATATGCAACATACTGTTCTAAATCCAAAATTATCGTATCAAAACATAGCATAAAATCACGTGATAGCAGGACATCCGCCATGTTGAACGAAACATTTTGAGTTAATTAATACTTAATATAAGTATTGAATGATATTATATATTCATTTATTCCCACCAATCATTGACATTTTATTATTAAGTCCTGTAAATTTACTGCATGTGATTAAACAAGAAGCAAAACTGATCATGATTTGAAAGTAATTTCGGATGTGTATTTTCGGATAGAAACAACTGTGATCATACAATTTTATCAAACAAATTCGTAAAAAATAAATTTGTTACATGTTCTAAAGTTTTTTTAACGTAAGGCACATTATGTCTCAGAAACAATTATTTATCTTTATAACAGACACATATGAGTTTAGAAGTTGACAATACTCATTGCCGATATGAAATAAAAGCATAAGATGGTTTAGGTTACTGACCAATGTGGTATATTTTGGAAACTATAACAGAACTCTAAATATCGGGCTTTTGAGAGATTAGGATAAAAGCATTTCTGAGGCAAAAAAGCCTTTAAGAAAATTTATAGATATTATACGTTTACATATAATATATGTTTTCGAATGTGTTAATGTAATATAACTAATAGATTGCTTTAAAGTAAGCACATTTCATACCAAATACAGAAGAAAGAAAAATATTCTGATACGTATATTGTGTTTGTCTTGTAATTTGTCTTTGAATTTCTAAATGAATATTTATATAACATTATGTTTGTAATGTTTTTGTACACGAACAATCTTTAAATATTACATTTTTCAAATATAAGTCATGTCTGTCTTTTCTAGAAGATATGTTTTCATTGCCTTCTTAAGTTATAGAAACATTTTATTACATACCTTCAATTAGATGAACTTCTTACCAACACAAACAGAACGTGTAAAGCGCATAACAAAATAATTACTACTATTTCATACTTTTGGAAGGAATTTGAATTTGACCATCTTTTGAATTCTCAAAAAAATAAATCTTGAAAGATGTTTCAAGCATTCTAGAAGATTTGAAAGTTTTCTATTCCCGTTTGCAGATATAACTTTCTTTTCCTAGACATTGAATCATTTTCATTGTGCCCAAAGATATAAAAATAGTTAAATGTCTACAAAATGTATGTGGGTATTTTATCTTTATTTATTTAAATTATTCGTTTAAATGCCACTTAATAATGTAATGGATTTAAGGATTTTAATAAGATTTCGAATATCATAGTTTATGTAGTTAGATACATATAGTCTCAGAAATAGTGTTGTGTCAAAGTCAACTAATCAAGGAATAATTAGCCGAGAGCATTGTTGGCATCCTTTTAAACATAAAACATACTGTTTTATATGATACAAATAAATTCAACTTAAAAGACATAGTGTTCTAAGTCACATTGAACACTCTGATTTTAACAATTTTTCAAAAAAAGTTACAAGGACTGTTCTATCTCCAAATGTTATTTTAGGTTTTTAAGCAAGGAAATATTAAAATCCACATATCTTTAACGATATTGAGATGTGTTCTCTCAGAGACATAGATAACAGAGATAGACAACTTCCTAGCCAGTTAAAATATCACGCGTGCCTGCGAAACTTAAAACTTGTAGCAAGTAAACCTTTTTAACCAGATATCAAAATCAGTAAAATAATACATTTTCTGAAAGCTTATGCATTAGTCTATGGCTGCAGGTAAAAATATTTACAGTTCCCAAATAAATAAATGATACATCAATTTTTAAAGAGAACTACTTAATAATTTTTGTTACAAAACTATTCATATGACGAAAAAACTGGCTAAGTGGGTATGTTCTGCTATGTTTTTCTAAGTGAAAGGTATGGAAAGTTACCAATATTTTAACATGCAGCAATAGATAAAAGATTTACCTTTCAAATGGTATATAATATTAAAGGATCAAATGTACATCCATTAAGTTTTATTTGCTACAAAATGCCTATTTTTTCACTTTTTGATAGGCATGAATGATATTTCAATGGAGTATATAGGAGCTGCTTATCTCTGTTATCTATGTCTCTGGTTCTCTACACCACACCACGTTTAGTAGTTTTAAAATTTTCAAAATCCAACAATAAATAAAAAAAGTTATGCAATACTAAATCTTTACATGCTTTTTTCTCAAAAACAACAAATTGGCACTTAGAACAAAACGTTTTTCAAGCGAAGAATTGCAGACTCGGTTTGGTGGAGTCTGTACATGTAATGTGAAGTCTACTCGATTATTAAATAACTGCCTATAAAAAAAACAAATAAATAATATAAGGGATGAATACTGATATATTGACTTATTATAACGTTAAATGTATTAATTAAGTCTATCACAGTATATATTAGAAGTAATTTTTTTTTAACTTTCATTTATGTGGTAAAAAGGCTATAAAAGTTCCGATATAAAGAATAGTGGTTTGCATGAAAATGTACATTTGCGTTATTTACCAACTGATATTATATGGAGTAAGGTTAATCAAGAAATGACACTGTATAAGAAGTAAATATTATAAAACGTTCATTATAGTGAATTAAGCTATATCTTACATTTATTTGCCCTAAAATTTATAAACGGCAAAATTACTTTTTTCCATAATAGCATATTCAATTTTTGAAAGAGTTGTTACCAAGAATGTTCCTGTTATTAAACACACATGAATACTGTTGATCTACGAAACGCGGAAGAAGTTATCTTTCTGCTATTTTACAAAATATAGGAAAGGTTGTTTACCGTTTAGTAATGATTTCGTGACTTAGGGAATATACTAATGAATTTCGTTATAAAGGGTATTTTGAATATATGTAAACAAAATGCAAACAATAGTTCTATAAACTACGGACATTAGATATAAAGTTCTATTCACTTTAACAAAATACATTTCTTGTTATTCAGTAGGTTGAGCAGTGTTTTCATTAAGTATGAGTTCACAATGGGTCCGCAAAACGCATAATTATTATATTGTTATGACATATAAAGGTGTGTTGTTTTTCGGATTAACTGAAATAATAACATACAAATTACTTTAAATAATGTTATTATGAATTTTTAATAACTATATAAAAGACAAATATCAGCATTAAACCCATATCGAAGCACTGCATAAATACTTTAAAACCAATATTAAAATTTATAAGTTACAATAACTACGTTTCCCAAAATAACGAATGAAAATTAAATTGCGTAATATATAAATGTATGAAATAAGAAATGTGGAGAAAATCAAAATACTTGCAGAAACATGCATTATTAATATCAAATATCATAAAAAAAAAGATTAAAATAGTAACAAATGTGAATGGATGCAGCATATCTAGGCACTCAGAACTAATAACAATGTTGTATTCCTGGGAAAGCACACTGTTCTGAACAATAATCTAAAATGCAGTATCTTAATTAATCAAATTTGTGAAAAAGTAAACTATTGAAGCAATTTCCTTAATGGTAATGTTGTTTACGAACAGTAGATATTTAACCATACAATCTTACTAATTTTGTCTTTATTTTTTCTACGATATCTAAAACAGAACAATTTTTATGTTGGTGTAAATGTGGTTTTTGGAAAGGACATAGGAAACTGTCCTTTCTTAACCACATAATGAGACTAATTTCACTACATATTAACATACGTTTGTTTTGTTTCAATAGTAGTGTATGATAAACATGTAAACAATTTGAACAATGTGAGAAGATTTTTACTTCCTTTACTTGAATTCTTGCTCTTCCAATTCCGGTGATTTGTTGGGTTGGTAATCACATATATTATAACAAACATATAATATTCAAATGATCAGATTAAGAATCATGAAATAATCGTCAAAAAACTATGAAACATACCGGGTCCGAAATAACCTACAATGGAGCGAAATACTCAACTGACCAAAAGAAAAAAACAATAAAACGATCAATATGTAAAATTAACCTGAACTATATACATACAATAAATCAGAAAGTTATACACTAAAAGGTCAAACTATAAACACATTATAGTGTTTTTAATTTACATTTCGCGCTGACTGAATTCCAGCGAAATAAGTTCCATATCCGGCGCCAAATACCGAGAAAGTATGTAATTCAACGAATCTTTACCAATAAACATATTTAGAAAAAGAAGTGACTATTATTATTAAAAAATTCTGCCATATTATGTTCTTTAATTATTCTATAAGAGAATAATAAACATTACGACTTGCGAATCTTATGTACTGCGCGTAGAGCCCATATTGCTACGTTAGCAAACCCTGTATGTTAACTAATTCCCGTTATCAATCTTAGGAAAAATATTTAATGCTACGCCGGGCGGCAAAAATTTCAATTCGGAATAACAAGCCAGTCCCTTAAATACAGTACGCTCAATTCAAGTTTGATCACTTTTTCCCAAAATCGTGAGAGACACGGACTAACAAGGTTATTATTTGAACATACTAAACCCCTAACTAAAAATCCGCACAAACAATCGAACCGTCTATAAACTTGTAACTAATTCCGCTAAATAAATATCCGCTAGAAGATTTAACTTGTAATTAACGCGAAATACTTTCATTAATCCCCTTCTTATAAAGCAAACTTACCATTGACGAACATCATTAGATCTTACAAACTAACCAGGCATATTAAATTACTTGTTTTACGTAATTTAATTACCTGTTAAAATATGCATTTTATAAACAAAGACTAATAAATAAATAACTTACTGAAAAGCGTTTGTAAATCATGTTATATTCTTTTCATTTGATTAATATGTAATTACCGTAACCAGTTAAACTCATCCTAAATACCCACAAACATTCAACAGTGACAACGGTAAACATTGTGTGTCAAATGCTCGATTTTAGTCTGACTAATATCAAAACCTTAAACAGGAAACAGATTATAAACTTTGAACATAACATTTGAAGTTAGATAGCTGAATAAAAACAGTGATATTGAGACTTAATTTGTTACTATTAATTAATTGGTGCATTCTTACGTTAGGGTTGATAAGAAGCCAAAGCAAAATTAAGTAAAAGCTTTAAATGAATTTTTTTTATGGTACTTTATATAATATTGGTCTAAGGTAAGGCCCTGGAAACCCTGCGCGGCAGGTTGGCCACTGGATATATATATATATATATGATATATATATATATCAATATATTTTTTTTTGAGGTATTTGAAATTAAAAAAACAAAATAAAAATGGATAACTCAGATTCTGAGGTTGAGTTTAAAATCTTGGTCAAGGTGACCATGAGATATTTAATGAATTCCCATAGGCGCAAATAAGAGGTCAACAAATGATGAAAAGTATGACAGACATAATAGATAATGAACGACAATTTCATTGTTGTAACAGGTCTCTCAATAGGCCTTCAATAGTAATTAAACCTGACACCATTTTACTGTGAGGAAATATTGGGAAGCAGTATATATCACATTTTGAGGAACTGTGCTGAATTAGGACTAATGAATGAGAAGAATGCTCTAACTCTAATGCTAGTCCTGAAAAAGGTCAAGCGCGTATTTTTCCTATACATCTTCCTCAGGCCGAAAAGCAGTAATTCGTGGACATATATGGAACACAATGTTTAGTGCCGCGAACAAGACAATGCTGTCCAAATTCCTGACGAAACAAAATTATATGTGATCTATCTCACCTTTTGTGATACCATAATGGCAAGAAAAGCCTTACAGCAATTAAACCTAAGCTCAAAAATCGCACTTCACAAACTATAAAGCCTTTCAGTGAGATGAAAGCAAAGTTATTACCGTGAATGTACAATCAACACTGCTGTAAGAGGTTTTAGGAAAAGATAATTAAAATTATGGGATGAATAAACAAGTCATAACAGACGCCGAGATGTGTTCGCGCAATCAATGATTACTACCAGACTCATCATATAAATCATCAACATAATGAACAGATCCTATGTAAATACAGTAGACTTCAATAACCTAAAGTCTATCAATATAACCTTAATAAATGAAAAGAACAAGGAACACTGAAATACAACATTTTCAATCACACCAATCATCAAAAGATCCCATTTACCACATAAACTAAAATAAACCAACCAAAAACAACAACAAATCCGGGAAACCAAAATCCCCTCCCTGAGCGATAAGAACCAACTGAAAAATCAAAACCTCAAAGGAAAGTAAATTAACGATAACTGGGTGACCTCAAACTGTACTAATTGAAACAATAAACAAAATTAAAAATAATTGGGTCTAAATCCAAACAAAACAAAATAACTTATAACAGGAATGTAAATGGTAAATCTATCAATTTCTCTTACTTGACAGTGGTAGCACTGCAACTCTTATTTCTAAAGAAACATTTGATAAGCTTAATATTAAGTATTTACCTGAAAAGAATATGCAAATCAGGGTGTAAATGGTTTCAAATATTAAGGTATATGGTAAAAGCAATTTTCAACATTACACTTGGTCAAGTTCAAAATTGAACATCCAATTATAGTAATGTGACATTACTGCTGAAGGTATCATTGACAAGATTTTATTTTGAAGCATGTTCGAAACTGGGATATGGAATGCTTGAAATTACGAATTGCGTACTGGAGAAAGCATACAGTGTTTTAACAAGTGGTGAAGCTGAAACGGGTATGTCGTGTTATTGTTATGGAAAGCGTTGAGGTAGAGTCTAGATCAATCGCATATGTTAAAGTCAGAATTCCAAGCAGCGATAAACTTTTCCAAGTCTGGTTTTATTGAAAAGTGACGTAGGTGTTCAAGCAAATAAAGGTATAAAAATAATGAAGGAGTGGTTGATCCTTGCAAAGCAAGAAATTGGTATCGTGTGTAATAAATGACAGTGATGATAGTGGTAACACTTCATAAAGGTTTGAATATAGGTAGCTGTAAGTCTTCATATGAAGAAAAATATGAAAATGATGAAAACATAGAACAGTGTTCATAGATGTGCCAAAATATCTGCCGAAGGTCATACAGATAATGTGGATGGTAAGCTACAAGATCCATTTACAGGACTTACTAAAAGTCGAAGTTCTGTCTATTTAGAATGATACCGATAAGCAGCGACTAGAGATGCTTCTGTTCAAGTTTAAAGATATATTTGTGTCATCCACAGATGATCTGGGTTGTACAAAATCGAGTCAAAACACAAAATTAATACAGGTAATGCGTTACCAAAAGACAAACAACCTAGGCGACAACCATTCAATAAACGTCAAGGTGAAAAAGATGAAATTGAGCGAATGTTAGCAAAAGGTATTATCGAACCATCTAACAGCCCCTGGTCGTCACCGATAGTCCTTGTTACCAAGAAAGATGGTTCTACCAGAACTAAAACTGTTAGAAAATGTCTTTTCCAGACTTCAAGATGCTAATCTGAAATTAAAGTCTTCTAAATGCATATTTTTCCAAAAATCAGTAACATTTCTGGGACACACAGTTTCTGAAGATGGTATCCATACAGATGAAAGTAAAATTGAGGTTGTCAAGAATTGGCCAACACCAGTTAACGCAAAAACAAGTCCGAAGTTTCTTAGGTCTAGCATCCTATTATCGCAAATTTTTCAAGGTTTCGCAAGTGTTGCACGTCCACTTCATCAGCTCTGTGAAAAAAAAGCAAAATTTATTTGACAACAGAGTGTCAAAATGCATTTGATACCCTTAACAAAGCATTAATAACAGCACCTGTCTTAGCATATCCTAAAATGGATTGTAAATTCATTCTCGCTACAGACGCGATGAATAAAAATCGTTTGCGGCAATCTTGTCACAAGAACAATAACGGATTAAAAGAACGTTAATTGCTTCATGGAGTAAAGCCATGAAATAAACACGAGCAACAATACTGTACTAAAAAAAAAAGTTACTTCGGATTGCATCACTTGAAAACATTTTCAATTCCATACTTGTATGTCAATAAGTCCTACCTTAGAAACTGAATAAATCTGCTTAATGATCGTATCTAAACCCAACAGTCAACGCGCCCCGGTTACAGAGCAAGTACAACTAAATCTAGTTGGTGGTAACACAGACCAGTAAAGTCATAGTAAAATCAGAACGCATTATCGGCGAATCCCTGCAGAAATGGTCCAGACAGCAGCAAAAATGAAGAACATAACAAAACAGCTGAAAAATAAAAAAAGATGAATAAAGAAAACCAAGGAAAAAATATCAAGAGTTACAACTCGGCAAAGAATTCAAAAGCTCATTGACGATGAACAATAGCTACCTCCAATCAAATTAACCTTGATGGTTGAGCGCCTTAAGAAATAAAACCGGGAACAAAAGTCAATCCGAATATGTCCAAGTATTCCGGGGCTAAATAGGAAAATAATCGAGACCATTGTCCACATGTCACCACATCAATTCCTGAAAGACTCTTGGCAGTCATTGACGGGTTGACTTCGCGTCAAAATCTGTATCGGGAAAAATATGTTAAACACTGGTTTAGTCTGCAGCTTGTTGTATCCTAATCATAGCGAAAGATGTAATTAATTCATCAATGATATTCCCGACATCTTGACATATTTGTTTGAAAAAAGACATTATAAAGGTCCAGACAAGTTTCTACTGCTCTGGTGTTGCCAAGATAGTATTAAGGTCTGTATTGTAAGCCTTGATACCAATTCACAGCAACGGAATTGGTCAAAAAAAAAATAATAAAGCACACCAAGAACAGTATCATGTAAGCATCCTTATGAAAGGGTTCCATGGAATAGGGTCATCCGTCTAAAATGAAACAAATATAATATAGGAATGCCAGACTGGTCACAAAATGACCGAAAAGTGTTCCCCCAAATACCAAACCAGATGCAAAACTGTTCTGAAACATTTAGTAAAATAATTTGTGTAAGGTTGTGGACCAACCACAAATTTAACAGAGATCAAAGCATAAACTTGAGTTCCTAATTAATAATGGAGCTTGCCGATTTCTGGTAAAGAAAAGACGCTACGAACAGTAATAAGACTCCACTAACCAAGTGGCCTTATAAGAAAATAAGTAACCGTACATTAACTATCCTGTAACCACATACTTTCGAAGATAGTCCAAATTTGGATGATTACCTTCCATTGGTGATGATGGCCTACCGAAGTTCTGAGCACAGCTCAACTAAAGTATCACCAAATAAAATGTTATTTGGTCGTGAAGTAACACTACCTTTAAATGCAGTAGTGGGAATCCCTGAACAAAACACAGATCAATATGATAGTGACAGTTATACCGATGAGCTGAAACATAAAATAAGTCAAATTCATCAATTTGCACGACAAAATATTGGTCGTGTCGCAAATTACCAAAAGCGACATTATGATACAAATGCCAAACAAAGACGATATCATAAAGGTCAATTAGTATGGCTACATGACCCAACAAGAAAGAAGGGTATATGTTCAAAATTGATCAATAAATGGAAAGGTCCCTACATAATTACAAGTGTTCTTGATGATTTGATATGTTGTGCTAAACGTTCCAGCAAACAAAAAGCAAAAGCCTATCACATTGACAGATTGTGGCCATATTCGGGTAAGAATATCCCCATGTGGATAAAGAAGGAAGTAGTCAGTTCCCAAAAACAGTGATTAAAAGAGTGAAATTTATTAAATGTATACAAAAATCATTGTGAAGTGAAAATTCTACATCATTACATGTTTTGTTTTTGTGATGAGTAATGTTATGAGATTTATAAAATTCATTCTAAAGCTATTTAATACATGTACATTGTGAAGCGTGTGGCAAATGTTATTTGTGTGACAAGTGTCATAAGTGAAGTCAGACGGTTATATTGAGTTTTATGTAATAAAGAGTGAGACGGTTATATTGAGTGAAGTCAGATGGTTATATGGAGTTATATGTAATAAAGTGAAGCCAGATGGTTATATTGAGTTATATGTAATTAAGTAAAGTCAGAACTGGTGGTAATATTGAGTTTTATGCAATAAAGTGAAATCAGACTGTTATATTGAGCTATATGTGATTAAGTGAAGTCAGATGGTTATATTGTGATAAAAGTGATTAAGTAAATTCAGATGGTTATATTGAGATAAAAGTAATTAAGTGAATTACGATGGTTATATCGAATTATATGTGAATAAGTAAAGCGACAAAATATGATGAATGTTAATGTGAATGACTTTAGAAAACAACTTAAATGAGTGGCCATAGACAAAATAAAGTGTTATTTAATCCAGTTATAATGTGTGAAAAGTGAAAAACATGAATTACACTGTCATGTGTTGCGTGATGTGTACTACATGTACATTGTGTCATTTTAAATGTTTTCGTTGTTAATCTTAATATTTTATTTATTTCATAGTGCACAAAATATCTTTTAAAGAAAGAAAATACATGTGACAGTTGTGCGACTTTAATAGAAAACTTAAAATAACCTAGAGCATAAACTATAAGAGATATTTTTATTGACAGATTTATGAAAAATAATGCATTGGTGTTCTAAAATATTGTTTGTTGATATTGTTTATAAATAATTTATTTTAAATTTCGTAGCCCTTGGTATGACATTAGCAAAAACATTTTCATTATTAACATTATCCAGGAGGATATTCTTTTAAATAAGGAGGGGGAAGTGTTATGGATAGACATGTAAACAATTTGACAATGTGACGAGATTTTACCTTTCCTTTACTTGAATTCTGCTCTGTCATTTCCGTGATTTGTGTGGTTGTTTATCAACTATATATATAACAGTAAACAGTATAAATATTCAATGATTCGAGTTAAAGAATCATTGAAATATCGTTCAGAACTATGTGAACATGATCCGGGTCGCGAAATAACCTGACAATTGAGCGTAGATACTCAACTGACCAAAGAAAAACAATAATAACGATCAAGATATATAGAAATATACCTGAACTATTATTCCATTACAAATAGATGCAGAAAGTATACACTAAAAAGTGTCACTATAACACATTGAAGTGTTTAATTTACATTTTCGCGCTGACTGATTCAGCGGAAATAAGTTCCATATCCGGCCAAATTCCGAGAAAGTACTGTAATGCAACGAAACTACCATAATCATATTTTGGAAAAAGAGTGACTATTATATAAAAAATCTGCCGATATTTTATGTCTTTATTATTCTATAAGAGAATAATAACATTTTAGCGGATCCTTGGCGAATCTATTTTGTCTGACGGCGTATGAGCCATGAGTGTGCTACGTTTAGCGGAACGCTGTGATTGGTTAACTAATTCCGTTGTCGAATCTTATTGGATAAAAGTACTTTTGAATGTCTTAGCGGCGGGCAAATTTCATTTCGGAATTAACACGCCAAAGTCTATAAATACAGACGCTCAATTCAGTTGAGCAGCTTTTCCAATCGTGAAACACGGACTAACAAGGTTATTATTTGAACAGTAGCTCAACCCTAACTAAAAATCCGCCAAACAACGGAAATCCGTCAAAACTTGAACAATCCGCTAAATAAATATTCCGCTAGAAGACTTTAACTGTAATTTACGCGAAATACGTTCATATAATCCCTTCTTTAACAACTTTACATTGACGAACTCATTAGATCTACAATAACTATACCAAGGGCAAATTAATTTACTTGTTTACAGTATTTAATTATCCTGTTTTATGCATTTATTTAACAGAAGATCTTAATAAATAAGATTAACTGTACTTGAGCGTTTTGGTATTTTCAAGTTTTTATATTCTTTTTCATTGATTAAGTTTTATGGTAAATTACCGTACCATTTAACTTCAGTAGCCTTAAAAGTGATCCTGACAAAATCATTTCAACAGTGACAACGGTAACAATATGTATATTAGTGTAAAATAGCCCACTAGGGACACATTGTTTGACAAGGGAATGGATTTTGTTGTCTGAATTATGACATAAACATTGTGATATGATATATTTATAATAATTTACCTCAGTTAAAACTCCTGAATATCCCATGATCTCAAAAAATACATATCTGGTATAATCGATGAATATTTTTGTTGGGGTCCGCGCCGAAGCGCGACGCCCTTATGGAATGAAATCAGATTTTGTGAAAGGGCGACAGCAACTTCTCGGGCCTTTCGTCGGTCATAATAGCCGATCATTTCAATTGGTATGAGGGTTTTTGATTATCAAAAATGAAATGTCGTGAAAAATAATAGCAACTGGAAATTTTCGCAATGCAAACATATTCAAATGAAATAATCTTTTCCGTCAATAAATCGCGCTCTTCGGGTTTTTTTAGTACACAGTGGGTTATTAGTCGCCGGTAGAAACCGGCGACTATATTTGTAACAGTTTAATATTATATCTATGGTAGGAGAAGGTCTTAAAATCTGAATATAAAAGCAAATCAATTACTGAACAATTTAGGACCACAATTATTTTTCATAATCTTAAAAATTCAAAAATAAAGTAACGTTGCTAAATGAAATGAAATATACAAACATTGACATCTTAAAAAGCAACATTACAATTTTCATAAAATGAATTAATAACGTATCCCTATGGACCAGTCATTGAATTTAGGGATACTTTTACTTTTTTTCTAATTGTCAAGTGTGCTATTTTATGATTGATAAATCATGAATGATATTTGAAATGACACATTTAAATTATTTTGTTGTTTATATCTTATGAGACCTATTATATTCCATCCATTATTTTATCTAATTATAAACAGATTCTCCCTGTTCTATTATAAGAATCACGTGACTACACGTTGTATGTCAGTGTTATAGAATCTATTAATAGTAACAGATTGCTGATAAGACATATGTAAGTAACTTGTGATTAGTTGGAAAACGGTATGGCGTCTGATTAGATGCATATGTATAAATAATTACAAAGTTATCTTTCATTAATCAGTTTCATATTTTATATCATTAGAAAGGTCTGTATACAATGTACTCATAATATTTGCACATTAAAGAATTAAATAAGTTTTCAAAACCTTTTCATTTTTCTTGGTAAAGGGTTAAACTTGGCCCTTTCTGTCAACGTTCAATAGTTTAGTTTAGGTTGAACATCACAAAATAGATTGATGCGAAAGAAGCACATTTATTGAAATAAATAGTGGTAATCCTCGTCTTCGTTATATTCCGTCGATTTCCGTCGCGCAGGTTACCAAAACGGTATGACAGATGAATTAGATACATAATTAAGAAAACTAATAAAATATCTTTTTGTTAATAAATTTATCGAACTGAAAGGCAATTAAACGTTTACCATATCGTATGTAACGACAGGAATATTGATTTCAACTAAATAATTTATTTTTTCGATAGCGCAAAAAAAAAAAAAAAAAAAAAAAATAGGCAGGTACCACTTTTACGGTAGAATTGCATTGTTTCATGCAATAATTAAAACATATATATTTTCAAATATTCGATGACCGTTGATTATTTGGCGGTAATTATCGGATTCTGAAAACGGATTTCGATGTCTGATATAACGGTATATGTATAAGGTAGAATTACAAGTAGAATTACAAGAATATCACTCGCCTTACAAAATTAATCAAAATTATGAAATAATAAAAAAATGCTAGAAATGAAACACGATTTATCAACTTATGTTTCATATAGTTAACAGAAATAATGAAAAAAATAGTTTTATGAAAACTGCAAAAGGGATTTTCAAAGATTCGAACTTGGCCTAATAGGTCACAACTTCGTCCTACTTACCACCTGTAGGCCATCGAGCAATATTAATAATTGATTTAATATCGAGATCTATACTATCAATAAAATCTTTAGCATTAATCATAATAAGTTACGTAAACTAACGAAACACCTCCCGAAAATTAATGAGTCTCAGGTCAATATTGCCAGACAAAACTTGCTTATTTAATAATTATAGCAGTGCCTTGACAATATTGCTAAGCAAGTTTGCTTTATATATGATGTTTTATTGTGAATAAACAGTTACTCAACATATTGTTCCTCTTTTCTTTATACTTGAACCATTAATTAAACTGATATTTTCTTATATTTATGATAATACAGTCATTTTCTATCCGGCGACTTGATGCTTTAGCATCAAAACCTTTTTTCCTTTTATGGTTTGTTATTGTTGTACATGTATCCGAAAGGTGTAAATAGAATGACGGCCTTAACATTGTGAAAGTCCGAAAATCTATTTATAGAGGTATGTTCTATTCGCCGGTCTCCTATCGGTAATCCCCGGTCTCTCCCGGTCTATTTTGACCGGGATTTACTAGATACCGGTGAATAGTACCACGCGTTTATTGCCCGGTCTCTCCCGGTTTTGGAGTAGATGTTTGATATCGTTACAGATAAATAAGTTTTTTTTCCAAAATGAATGTTTGTCACTAAGTTTGGTTACAATAATTAATAAACACAGATCAAACTCTCAAAATTGATTATTATTATTATACATAAACATACAATTCGAAAAAAAAAACCAACAACAATAGCATGTTTCATTTTATTTATATGAAATAAAAACAATAAATATGTACAATAATTGAGTAAAGAGGTACATTTTTATGGTATTAATATGACACCATCAAATTTGAAACATTTTATTTGTTTTGCGTGTTTAGTAAAGATGCTGAGGAATTATTCTTAGTTACATTGTTGTACAAATAAAATTTTATGAATTATTCAATATATTGATAATTTAAAAATGATAAAGAAAAATACAAATGTATATACATTATTAAAAAATTATGTACATGGTTTAAGAATAAATAATATAACATATTGATATTATTAACCATAATTTACTGACTTTTTCCAGTTTATCTTTGACTTGTAATCGTCGGTGATACAATTGAATTCTTAAAATTTAGTTTACAATGTTAATAAAAAAAGTAGAAAACGTAAGAACTCAGTATTAAAATAGCACATAAAACACAAAAAAGAAAGAAAAAGAAAACAATATTCATAAAATATGTAAAAAATATTAAAATAAATACTACAATTATTGTATAATTAAACAATTATGCTCAACATGATCAACATGGTAATATATCAAGTGTCATATTGTTACATAGTGTGAACAGAAACCTTAATAGGGTGTCTTCGCTAACAGCGATAACATAATAAGGTAGAATACACAAGTGTGGTATTGATCATGCCTTACAAAAATGCATTATAAATTATTGTATATATCCGTTGCTATTAATAATCACGATATTACATTTACTAGCCCTAATTCTTATATTAAACATTCTGAGGAAGGCAGACCCTCAAATAAGGAGCACTTACATGTATCAATATTATAATTTACTTACTTACTGTTCTAGAGATACAAAGAAAAATGAAATATCTCTCAAGCAAACTAGCACCAGATTAAAAAGAATTCAATAATCAAAGGATGAAAATTAATAATAATTTAAATATACATGTTAACAAATGTTTTTAAAAAAATGTTATCTCATGATAGCAAAAATAGCTTGAGACAGATTAAAGAACACGAAATATATAATGCTTCTACGGTTAAACTCAACAGCAAAGTTGCTGCAGATTAAAAATATGAACAAATCTCCAGTTTCCCTCTGGCACAATATACAAATTTTACAAAATAATAAAAGACTACTTCTTTTAACTTGGAAACTGACAACAACAAAGGATAGAATATCTATCAATAAATACATTGAATTTTAGGATATATATCATTATTTGGTTAATAAAATACAGTTAGGAGATTAAGGCAGTGACTTTGTTGTGCATTTTGGTTAAAAAATGAAATGAAATAATAAATGTAATGAGAAATATGAAAAACAGCTCCCATAGCCATATTGCAACGCAAAGTGCTGTGAACTATGATAATAAGCTCTGTAAAAGCTAAACTCTGCTTGGGCTTGCCGCTAAGAGGTCAACCATTTAAACGTAAAGCGGCGTAGACTTACAAGGGTGAAGCAAACACAAAGCTTACGAGAAATCGGGACAAATTGCTCCCATTAAATATCTTAAAATAAAGACATTCGCAATAATAATGGAAAGTCTTGAATATAAATTAACTTGGAGAAGTTACTGTAATACTATATAGGGTCACGACTATATATAACACACTTATTTTATAAAAACCAAGTACATGTCAAACCAAGCAGGAAAACATTGGAAACCTTGCCCGTTTGTCGATGTCATACAACAAAATGTCTGGTCACATCCTTGCAAATTTATATAAGCATTATAGTATACAATAAAGGTACAATTTTCACCATTTAGCTAAAAAATAAGTGAAAGTACTGATAATTGCTTTAATAAATTAACTTTTAAGTATTGTATAATGTTCCTAATTGCAATTGTTAACTTAATGCTACTATTCACATGGATGAGCTTTGAAACATATACATATATATACTCGTCAAAAATTAAAAAAAAAATTATTTCTCAAAAGAATATAAATCTGCTAATTGTTATAATATATATTAAGTCTGTCTGAAAGAATGAAAACGCCTTGGCATTAGTCTCCACTAAAATTAAAAAAAAACATTGCAAATTATTCAAAACCTTATTATGGGCCTATGCGTACGTTTTTATTAACCCAATTGAGTGTCAGAGCTTGCATTTCATACTAGTCTCCCTTTGTTGCCAACCTGTGAATATGCTGTATATATGTGAAAAACATGTATATATGTTTATCCTAAAAATATTGTGACTGACATTTTCTTTCAAGATATGCGTACGGATAATCCGTATTACATACAAATATAAAACAATATTTAAAAAGGTCTTTGAACCCAAATTTTTACGTCTAGCAGGTGTTACTGTCCAGTTCCCATGGTCATATTGTCTTGACCGTCTGCTTTAAATGAAGTAACAGCTTACTTCAAGTGTTTGCCGTATTGATATGATCAACTTCATTTGTTTCTCTCTGAAATTCAGGATATATGTGATATAAAATACAAGATGCAAACCAAACAATGTATTACTGCTTCTCTTAATTTGGTCTTATAAGTCATAAATGATAATTCCCAAAGGCAAGGAAAGAACAGGTTCGTGCTCGTTTGATATCTCGTTAAGGTACTTAATATCTGTAATTTGTGCCTGAAAAATATCTTAAAATTCATTTTAATTTTTGGCAATACTGTAGGTCAGAGAGGTTTATTTAGAAAAATATACATATTTACTGTCTCATCTCTAGATCGAAAAATACTTGTCGTAAATAATTCGACAAACCTAATCGGACTATATGGTGAACTCTGTAGATTTCCAATGAAAATAATAAGAAAGGTTATTATAATAGAGTATATATACGCGTTAAGCCCACGTTCTTTTTTTTGTGACGTATACTAACAAATTATTGGAAATTGATTGTATATCGAAAATATGTTCGGCCTTGAAGGAGAAGTGATATACAGTATATATACACGTTTAGCCCAGGTTCTGTTTTTCAGTTTTGCGACGTATACTAACAAATTTGGAAATTGATCGTATATCGAAAATATGTTCGGCCTTGAAGGAGAAGTGATATACAGTACATATAGTGTGAGAAAGATAAGTAAACCTAATAAAATCCCGGCAGTTGTAAGCGTGCACACCAAAGTAGATAAATGTAAGTACGTTGTATATATACTTACTATACGTTAGGTTATGAATACCTTCTCTGCGATAACGCGAAGATAGACCGTTGTACTTTCACATTGGACTTGTTCCTACAATTTCTTTTTATATGTGTGCGTATTTTCATCCAGGAACCAGGAAATAATTAAGTTGATTGTTTCACAGCAGTTTATAAATTTTGAAGTTAGATCTTTATTATAGGATTTAAATGTACATTCTACTTGTATATTAAGGTGGTGACCTGTAAACTTTTATTGGCCAAGTACAAATGGCCTCATCTGTCTTTGCATTTGAAGTGAAAAGCTACATAAATACACTGAATAAATGTAGTATGTGAGAAGTTAGCAGTTAACAGTAAGCTAAGCAAAAAGGCATTACGATTTATATAGGGAAATCAATGATCTGCTGTTATGCTCAGCTGGGTTAGCAATCTAGCAGAGCATTCCAAAATAAAGTGTAGAAATGTTTTGCTGGTATGATTAGCTGGGTAAGCAATGTAGCAGGCCATTACTAAATACAGTGTTGGTATGCTCAGCTGGCTAGGCAATCTAGCAGGGCATTCAAAAATATAGTGTAAAAAGTACTCTACTGTTATACTCAGCTGGCTACGCAATCTAGCGGGGCATTCAAAAATATAGTGTAAAAAGCTCTGCTGTTTTGCTCAGCTGGCTAAGCAATCTAGCGGGGCATTCCAAAATAAAGTGTAAAAATGCTCTGCTGTTATGCTCAGCTGGCTAAGCAATCTAGCGGGGCATTCCAAAATATAGTGTAAAAATGCTCTGCTGTTATGCTCAGCTGGCTAAGCAATCAAGCGGGGCATTCCAAAATATAGTGTAAAAATGCTCTGCTGTTATGCTCAGCTGGCTAAGCAATCTAGCGGGACATTCCAAAATATAGTGTAAAAATGCTCTGCTGAATTGCTCAGCTGGCTAGGCAATCTAGAAGGGCATTCCTAAATATAGTGTTAAAAATGCTCAGCTGGCTAGGCAATCCAGCAGAGCATTCCTAAACATAGTGTAAAAATGCTCTGCTGGCAAGCTCAGCTGGCTAAGCAATCTAGCAGAGCGTTCCAAAATATAGTGCGAAAAATGCTCTGCTGGTATTCTCAGCTAGCTAAGCAATCTAGCAGGGCATTCCTAAATATAGTGCTAAAAATGCTCAGCTGGCTAGGCAATCCAGCAAAGCATTCTGAAAATTAGTGTAAAAATGTTCTGCCGGAATGCTGAGCGGTCTAGGCAAACTAGCAGGGCATTCTTAAATAAAGTATAAATTTCGTTGGTCTGCAACTGATTATTTGGCACTCGTAGACTTTCTGAAATATCTAGTGCCAATGCAGATAATGTCATTTTTGACTTCTACGGGACCCTCAAGTGTCTATTTCTTTGGTCTCCGACTGATTCTGGGACGATCGCAGACTTTCAGGAATTTTTGGTGTTAATGCAGATAATGACATTTGTGAATTTTTAGGACCATCCAGAGTCCATTTCGTTGGTCTGCGAATGTTTCTGGAACACTCGCAGACTTTCAGAAATTTTCGGTGCCAATGGAGATAATGACATTTTTACTTCAAAAGGACCCTCCTGAGTCTATTTCGTTGGTCTGCGACTGATTCTGAGTCACTCGCAGACTTTCAGGAATTTTGTTGTCAATGCAAAAAATGATATTTCTGACTTATTGGGACCTTTCTGAATCATTTTTTTATTTGGTCTGCGACTGATTCTGAGGCACTAACAGACTTTCAGGAATTTTTTATGTCAAGGCAGATAATGACATTTTTTACTTCTAGGGACCATCCAGGGTCCATTTGTTTGGTCTGCGACTTAATCTTGGACAGTCACAGACTTTCAGGAATTGTTGGCGCCAATAGAGATAATTACAATTTATGACATTTTTGACCATCCAGAGTCTATTTCGTTGGTCGGCGACTGATTATGGGCACTTGCAGACTTTCAGAAATTTTTTGTGCTAATTCAGATAATGACATTTTAGGGTAAAAATGCTCTGCTTATGACTAAGGCGTCCTTAAAAGTAAAAAAGTCATGATCTGCAATGGCACTAAACATCCTGGAAGTCTGCGAGTCTCAAGGAATCAGTCGCAGACCCAAGAAATGTACTCTGGCGGTTTCCTAAAAGTCAGAAATGTCATTATCTCCATTGGCATCAAATGGCTGCAAGTGTCCAAATTTAATCGCAGACCAGCGAAATGAAATTCCTGAAAGTCTGCGAATGTCCCAGAATCAGTCGCAGACCATAAAAATGGACTCAAGAAGTAAAAATTGCCATCATCTCTATTGGCACCAAACTGTCCTGAAAGTCTGCGAGTGTCCAACAAAACGCTGCAGGCCAATAAAATGGACTCTTAAAGGTCCCTAGAAGTCAAAAATATGATTATTTCCATTGGCACCAACCATTCCTGAAAGTCTGTGAGTGTCCAAGAATCAGTCGCAGACGACCAAAATGTACTCTTCAGGGTCCCTAGAAGTCTGTATTGTCAATATCAGCATTGGCACCAAAATTCCTGAAAGTCTGCGAGTGTCCTTCAAAAAGTCGCAGGACAATGAAATAGCCTCTTAAAGGTCCTTAGAAGTCAAAAATATCATTATTTCTATTGGCACCGAAAATTCCTGAAAGTCTGCGAAAGCCTCAGAATTGCCTAGAAGTCGAAAATGTCAATAAAACTTTGGCAACAATAAATCCTGGAACTCAGAATCAGTCTGCCAACTGAGCATTCCAGTTATGCACTGCTAGATTGCTTAGCCAGCTGAGCGCTCCAGCAGAGCATTTTTTCACTAAAGCTAGGAATGCTCTGCTAGATTGCCAAGACAGCTGAGTATTGCAGCAGAGCATTTTTACACTATATTTAGGAATGCCCTGCTAGATGCCCAAAACAGCTGAGCATTACAGCAGATCATTACCCACCCTATATAAATTGAAATGCCTTTTTGCTTAGCTCACGGTTCACTGCTAACTTCTGACATACATAAATGTACGCTATTTAGATCTTCTTTAACTTGTGTAATTTAGCCCAATCCGTTCTATTTTAATATTTATATAGGATTTATACCGGGAAACAAACCAGTTTACAGACATTGAAGCATATCAAACTTGGGACCTGGTTTTAGGCTTGTGAAAAGTGTACATACCGTACTTATGATCCAGTTGAATAAACAATTCGCCTAGACTGTCGTTCTTGGTGTGACACTCATCTGTTGTGAGGGAGTCTTGGCTGCTCTCAAGGTACGCATTTTATTACATGTATAATTTTTTCGTATTTTAATAATCATCATTGTCACCGTTATATCACCACCACATTCACAACTTTCATCATCATTAAATCACACAATCATCATAAAAATTATCATCACAATCATCAACATCATCATCAAAATAATCATTGCTATCATTATAACCACCACAATTATCATTGACATCAATTTAATCATTAAAATAATCATTCCCCACACTATCATCACAATCATGATTATCATCATTATAATCATAATGCATTCAATTATAATGATAATAATGATAGCAGACCTCAAAAATATAACTTTTTTTAAAACACAACAGAATTGAAAGGAACTTTTCATTAGGAAAATCAGAAAAACTGTCATGACGTAAAATGACACCGAGTCTGAAACAAATTCGTCTGTCAAAGTTGGCATTACATGACAGAACAATAATTGGTTTTCAAATGGTACACTGTTACTCAGACAGTGTTTTGGTATGTTAGATAAAACTTGCTGTGTACGTTTCAATCACTTCACTAATTGTCTGTCTCGAATGTAGAATATGTGCTTTTGCAAATTAACAAGAAAATGTTCATATGGCGTAGAATTTTCGCCAATTTAATTAGAAGGAAATAAATCATTTCAAGAAAAAATAGGTTTAACACTGTTTAAAGAACATTATTATCACATCGTTAAAACAATATATAACAACAGTCAATTAACCGGCATTATCAAAAATAAATGATGAAATAATAAGTGGCGAATGCGGAAAGCACTTTATGAATCAAAAATAGAATCGCAATAGAACAACAATGAACCAATTTCGGTTACTGATAATATATATTCAAAGCTGAAACTGAAATGTAGTGAGTTAAAAGTCGAACTCGGTACTTGGAGAGTAACATCCGGACTGTTCTGTTTCACTGTCTTAAAAGAGTTAGTTAGTTAGTTAGTTAGTTAGTTAGTTAGTTAGTTAGTTAGTTAGTTAGTTAGTTAGTTAGTTAGTTAGTTAGTTAGTTAGTTAGTTAGTTAGTTAGTTAGTTAGTTAGTTAGTTGGGAAACTATTTGAAGTGCATTATCACAGATTGCCTACCTAGAAAACCCAAAAAAGTTATTTATAATTCATTTGAAAGTTTGAAAGTACAAATTTGTTTTTCTGTGGATTGTAAGCATTTGTTTGATTGTGTATATATATATATATATATATATATATATATATATATATATATATATATATATATATATATCTTCACTTACGGGGCCTATTTATAAGACCGAGTTGAGTGGCATTAGTTCATGCAGTCAGTTTTTATATATGCCACTATGTAGGCATATAATGACATTTCCAAACAACAGAACTAAGGGGTACTAAGTTATATATATCAACTATATATTTAATTTTACCATAGGTGAAAACATATTGACCAATAACATAAAACCCCATTAAAAAAATATACATTTGTGGGACATATATCATTTACTACTAAAACCGGCCTACGGGCACAATGTTAGAAGGGTAGCCTACGCCCCCATACATCGTTTTAAACATGCCAGAGTTGCGAGGCCTTATGTATGCCCCACATTAAATATAAACCCCACAAGTATGGTCTCAAATAGACCGATGCCCCGTAAATGGAGGAATGTGACTGTATATATATATATATATATATTATATATATATATATATATATATATATATATATATATATATATATATATATATATATAGGGCCGCGGGGCAAAGTTATTTAAGTTCGCCCCGCGACCCCGCCGTTTCATTACTTAATCTGGCTCTTAAATTTAGCCCCGTGCCATCGCTAATTAGCGTTTTTTCGCTCCACGCCTCCGCCATTTTAACTAGTTAATTTTCGACCTTTGCTTGGCGGAGTCGCGGGGCGAAAACACGCCACTTAGCGGGGGCGCGGGGCGATTTTTATTAATTAATCTTCGTACAGCGTCCCCGCTAATTAGCGTGTTTTCGCTCCACGCTCCCGCCGTTTTATTTCTAAAACTTCGTGCCGTGCTCTCGCTAATAAGCGACTTTTCGCTCCGCGCCCCCGCCATTTTAACTTGTAAAGTCTCGACGTTTCGCTTGGTGGGGTCGTGGAGCGAAAGCACGAATGGCACAAATCAGCGACCTTTATAATAGCAACAAATAATGACACATGTCTTTCAAGGTTATATTGTGTATTAACAACTCTTTATTATACCGAACCAACATTTAATGTAAGTTTTCACCGCTATGCATTATTACTCCGAGAGTCATTCATCACTGATTTTAATTATACCAAAATGTACTTTATGCCCAGTTTAAATGTTTACAAAATGAAGACTATCAAGAAGCATGCTAAACAACACCGATAGTTTCCAACTTTAAGATTTAATAAAACAACATAATAAAAAACAACAATAAACTTTTGACATGAGAGCAGGGCGGCCAGGGGAGAGAACTAGAACATGACGATTTTTTAAGTCTATATAGATTACTCGCCCCTTTCGGATATTGAAGAAAAAAAATGACCGGATGATATTCATTTCCAGGATGATAGATCGAAGTAACACCATGTAACATCCCATTAAGCTATATAGTTAAAGTTTACGTGAGGTTTAACAAACAATACTATGACATAACTTTGCAGTGTGATACTCCATTTCTGATAAAATGATCAAATACATTTTCTGTATAAGCATGTACAGTATATATACAAATGCTAAGTTAACCATTTGAATAATAAATTTAGACTGTTGGAAATAAGCATAAGAATTGTTTGTATCGAGATAAGAGCCCAATCAAACGGCCCTAAATGAATGATTTTATTTTTCCTTTAAGCTATTTATAAAAAGGAATTAGCTTCATAAATATTGCCATACAGTTATATAAAGATAAAAAATAAGTTTGACCAAAATACTGTATCCTTATTATTGTGTTCGAATTTCTTATCCGAAGTTAATCGTTTCCGTCAGTCTTCGGATAAGAATGCACAGAACGGATACGGTACTTCTGTCTAACCGGTCTAACCTACCTAAGAAACAAAACATGTAAACAAATCGTGATTTAATGCTTGGAAAAGTTAACTATGTTTATTCCAATATATCGAGTAAAGGTCCACCTTAATTAAATAAATTTTATTTTATAGATTTAAGAGTAAACGTATAAATCGAATTTGGAATTGTTTATTATTGTACATCAGTGGGCATTTGGTAAATTGATTATAACTTTTAGACAACTTTTCAATAACAATCTTAATGAAATAGATTTTATTTTTCTAACCCCTACTACTTTCAAACCGTATTAGCCGAGTTGTTCCGATTGATCCGAACTATTAATAATTTTGGGAAACCAATTTAAGGATGGATGAATCTATTTTTAGTTTTTACATATGCATATGCATATTTACGTTTGTTTTATATTTGAAAAAGTTTGACGTTGACGAGCGTTTTTAGCTCACCTGTCACAAAGTGACAGGGTGAGCTTTTGTGATTGCTTTTCGTCCGGCGTCCGTCCGGCGTCCGTCCGTCGTCCGTAAACTTTTACTTTAAATGACATCTCCTCATAAACCACTTAGCCAATTTCATCCAAACTTAACAGGAATGTTCCTTTGGTGGTCACCTTTGAAAATTGTTCAAAGAATTTAATTCCATGCAGACCTCTGGTTGCCATGGCAACCAAAAGAAAAACTTTAAATATCTTCTTCTAAAAAACCCCAAGAGCTAGAGCTTAGATATTTGGTATGAAACATCTTCTAGTGAGTGTCTACCAAGTTTGTTCAAATAAAAGCCCTGGGGTCAAAATTGACCCCGCCCCAGGGGGTTATTGATTTTCCCTATATGCATATGGTAAAAACTTAAAAAATCTTCTTTTAAAGAACCAAAAGAGCTAGAGCTAAGATATTAAGCACGAAGCATCTTCTAGTGAGTGTCTACAAAGTTTATTCAAATAAAAGCCCTGGGGTCAAAATTGGCCCCGCCCAAGGGGGTCATTGATTTTCCCTAAATGCATATAGTAAAAACTTTAAAATCTTCTTTTAAAGAACCCAAAGAGCTAGAGCTAAGATATTAAGCACGAAGCATCTTCTAGTAAGTGTTTTCCAAGTTTGTTAATTTAAAAATAAAAGCCCTGGGGTCACGATTGGCCCCGCCCCAGGGGGTCATTGATTTTCCCTATATGCATATAGTAAAAACTTTAAAAAATTATTTTAAAGAACCCAAAGAGCTAGAGCTAAGATATTTAGCATGAAACATCTTCTAATGAGTGTCTACCAAGTTTGTTCAAATAAAAGCCCTGGGGTAAAAATTGGCTCTGCCCCAGGGGGTCATTGATTTTCCCTATATGCATATAGTAAAAACTTTAAAAAAAATTCTTTTAAAGAACCCAAAGAGCTAGAGCTAAGATATTTATCATGAAACATCTTCTAATGGGTGTCTACCAAGTTTGTTCAAATAAAAGCCCTGGGGTCAAAATTGACCCCGCCCCGGGGGACATTGATTTTCCTTATATGTGTATAGCAAAAAACTTAAAAATCTTCTTTTAAAGAACCCGAATAGCTAGAGTTTAGATATTAAGCATGAAACATTTTCTAGTAAGTGTCTACAAAGATTAAATAAATAATTAAATAAAAGCCCTTGGGTCAAAACTGCCCCTGCCCCAGGTGTGTCATTGTTTTTAACTATATGTGTAAAGAAAAAACTTGACCAGCTAGACCTTAGATGTTTAGCATGAAACATCTTCTAATGGGTGTCTACCAAGTTTGTTCAAATAAAAGCCCTGGGGTTTAAACTGGCCAGCTCCGGGGGCCTATATACAGGTGAGCGACTTCAGGGCCAGCATGGCCCTCTTGTTTAATGTTCTTTTAGTTTATTCTCGTAGCTGAAATGTTATTACATTTGTCAGGAAAGTGCGATGTTTAATCATAGACAGTAAGATATTTTTATTATTATTATTTTCATCATTAGATCTATGTAATTTATTTTCTTTAATTTATTTTCAAAAAGAGATAATTTTTAAATATGTGCTTTACGATCCAAAAACTTTGAAAAAATAATAAAGTTAGCTAAACAACATTTAATTAGCTCCGGTACACTATTAATTTAACATAACTTGAACTTTTTTCGCCTGAAAACTGGTTCGATATTTTTAATTATGCACTAGTCGGTTAAAGTGACAGATCTCCTTTAGCCCTATGAGACAGTCAGATTGTAAAAATAACGCCATGTGCTCCCACAATGAAACTCAGATGAAGTATACTAAGCAATAATATTGTCTGAAACAATAAGTTTTGTTTTTACAATCAGTTTGGATTGAAACAAATTTCAAGAATAAACAGAACCTCATTATTCCTGCTCCCTTTGCCCTGTCCTAGGTCCAAGGACCCTTGTTTCAAATAACCCACACACAAAACTACTTTAATCGAACAGATAATTGTATATTTATTTCATCTCTCACTAGCATCCTGCATTTTTACTGAATAAGAGCAGTCACATGTTGACCTACTATTTTTCTAAAGTTGGTTAGTAGCTTGACACTATGGGACTTGTCATACTTTGTTTGTTTAATTTTACGCCTTTTCCCAACAGTATTTCAGTCATATAGGCGGGTAGTTTCCTAACCATACAAATACAAAATACAAATACAAAATGGCCACAATTCAACAAAATTCAACAAAATTGACAAATAACATATTATTTTCCTCCAAAAATTATAGATATAAAATAAATCATATTTATGCCCACGGGCATAAAGTAATTAAACCTTCCTTCCGTCTGTCCGTTCGAAGTTAACCTAAACCGGCAAGTTGGATTTTCCTTAAGTTCTACCTGTACCAATGTCTTCATAATTTACACACTTACTTATCAATACAAAGTTCATGATCTTATTAATTTGACTATGGCTTCCATTTTTTTTTCAAGTTGTACTTTTAAGCACTTCGAAATTGATGTGGTAAAACTAAACTGGCAGGGGGTACCTTAAATGGTCCTCTAACTTTTGGTGAAATTAGTGTTTACTGGAGTCAATGTCAAGGTCACTGGTGTCGAAATCTTTTTTCTTACATTTTTGCTCATACAGCATTTATTTTTAAATTGGTGTCTTTTATGTTTACGGTCTTGCCTAGGAAGTTCCTTTTCATTCGATTTAGTATGGGGTCATAAGGGTCATCAAGAAATAAATAAAAAATAAATAAAATAAAAAAAAAATAAAAAAAAATAAAAAGATTTTTTACACTTTAACATAATTATACAACCTCCCTCTATTGACAGAATGTCTTGTATATTTGGTAGGAATATTCATTGAAAAGTCTTCTACCCTTTGACGGAGTAAGGGGTAAGTTGGGTTATGGTCACCATGCTAAAATAGATTTTTACATTTTTTTTTCACACAGATTTATACAGCCTTTATCTATTTGCAAGTGTCTTTCATATTTGGTAGAAAGATAACTGGTGTTGTCTTCTTCCTTTGGCTTTAGTTGAGGTGAGAATGTCAAGGTAAGGATGCCAAAAATAGTTTTTACGAATTTCCTTATACAGAAAATACTGTATCCTTACTATTGTGTTCGAATTTCTTATCCGAAGTTAATCGTTCCCGTCAGTCTTCGGAAAAGGAGTAAGAATGCACTGAACGGATACGGTATTTCTGTCTAACCGGTCTAACCTACCTAAGAAACAAAACATGTAAACAAATCGTGATTTAATGCTTGGAGAAGTTGACCATTTGAATTCCAATATATCGAGTAAATGTCCATCTTAATAAAATAAATTTATAGATATAAAAAATGTGTATAAACCGAAAGTAGAAAACATCTATTTGGATTTGTTTAATATTGTACATCAGTGGGCATTTGGTAAATTAATTATGACTTTCAGACAAATTTCAATAATAATATTAGTGAAAGAGATTTTATTTTTCTATGTATGTCAAATACGTACTCACGTTACTATAAAACCACGTGGTCGAACTACTTTCAATACGTATTATCCGAGATGCGAATGTATATTAAACAATAACAATATTGGGAAACCATTTATTTTTTTTTTTAATGAGGTTTTTTAAAACATATGCATATTTACGTTCTTTTAGTTTATTCTCGTTATAACATTTGTCGGGAAAGTGCGATGTTTAATCATAGACAGTAAGATATTATTATCATTATCATTATTACTTTCATCATTAGATCTATGTTATTCATTTTCTTATATTTTTTTTTCAAAAAGAGATATTTTTTTAAATATTATTTACGATCCAAAAACTTTTTTTTTTAATAAAAAAATAAAAAATAAAGTTAGTAAACATTAAGCTCCGGTATACTATTAATTTTCTGAATTAACAGCATAACTTGAACATTTTTCGCCTCAAAACTGGTACGAAATTTTTAACAATGCACTAGTCGGTTGTAAAAAATACCGCCATGTGTTCCCACAATGAAAGGTAGCATACTAAGCAGTAATAGTGTCTGAAACTTGTGTACAAAATCTGCTGTGGTCATAGTATTATTTTTAAATTAAATTTGGTTTGCAAATCATGGTCATGCAACTACATAATTAGGTAAAGAAGCAGACACTTGTTTTGGTTGAGTCTATTTTTTTGTTTAGGGGGCCGGTGAGTTGTCATACACAAATTTACAATTTATATGAATTTATGATTTTGCAATGATTTTTATTATTTTAATTTTTTCTTGGATTGTTTTCTTAAATTATTTGTAAATAAAATTGTTATATGTCCGATTAAAGGCGTAATTTTAATGACCATATCAAATTAGTTCACACCTTTATGTAAATTGATCACGCGATTGTTTCAGCCAATGAAAAAACATTAACATAGCCGGGCAGAGAAAAAGTTTAGTACTCGTTGATAATCTTGATTTAGCAAATAAACTTTGAATTGGAATTTTGATTTCATATTATATATTGGTAGAAGAAACTGTCAGAGGACGGCCATGCATTTCCGTATCGCAAGATGGCTGCCGTGACAGTGTCACGTGTCTACCAAGCACCTTAGTGCGTATATTATAGATATAGCTAACTGGGCGCGTCGCATGAAATAGGAGATATCTTTTAATATCTATTTGTAATAAATATTTACAAGTTTTATTGGTCACCAGCCCATGGGCGGTAACTCGGCAAGCCTCGTTACCGTCCAATGGGCGGGTCACCTCGGAACGGATATTCCGATCCGAACCACAAAATATGACAGATATTATTATTCTTAAGACTATATAGATTACTCGCCCCTATGGCATATTGCAAAAAAATATTGTTCGGGTGATATTGATTTCCAGGATAATAGATCTAGATCGAAAAAAACACCCAAAGCAACAACACCATGTAAAGTCACATTAGTCTAGAAAGTAAAATGGTTACGTCAGGTTTAGTAAAACTATCACGGATCAATGAAGGAAACTTTTACTTGATTTCTTAAGTTTCTACTGAAGTACTTCTGAAATGTTTATTGTTAATCGGCGAGGTGTTGTTTAAATTACACACACAGCTAACGTAATATTTGAATTATGTAGTTCCGTAATATACCTATTCAAAACAACAAACATGGTCTTCATGTCAAAATATTTATGAAAGTCGATGTATTTTATGACCAAACCTTGATTTCCTGCAGTGTGGAAGATGTTTATTTTATAACTTAGTACATTGTGTTACTACGATTTACACATTAGTTTAAATAAGCCCCTATAAATATATGCAATGTACTTAAATGCATTTCTTGTTCTTGTTCAATACCTTTTATGTTTCTGGCATTATTATCTTATCCAGTAACAAGAAAAGAAGACAGAAAATATGTAATGGAAAAGCTACCAAAAGGACAACCATAAATGAATGTTCACATACAATCATTACATTTCATTTTGTATGTACCATGAAAGCTTTATCCGTACTATAGCCATGCAAATAATATGGGGTTGGACTATTTAGGGCCAATCATACTTGTTACTTGTCTGAACAGCATTTTTGGTGTAAGTGTACCATGTAATGAAAAATATCTTGCAAAAAATGGTCACCGGTGTTACCCATGCAGTGCGGGATATTACAAAGTTTCGGATTGTGTGATAGACGGGGAACAGTCAAGATGTAGACCTTGTGGAAAAGGGGAATATCTGCCCACGTGTGATAATTCGATACAGTGTAACGTTTGTGATCTGTTTTGTCATGGAGGACAAGTTAACATTAAACCATGCACATCAACCAGTAACTTAAAATGCCAGTGCAAGGATGGATACTATTGGAAAACGGACCCACATCGATTTTGTACTAGACATAGAAAATGTGTATCAGGAGAAGGATTAAAGACAAAAGGTATAGTTATAGTTCTTTGAAGAATTCATTTGACATTTAATATGATTTGTAATAAATGACTGACAATAGATGGTTACATTTAGGTATTACTTGATATAACAATCTGGTTTAAAAATGATTTCTTTTGGATAACACCTGTCGGTGTGTGAGTGTGTGTGATTATTAAAAAACAAAGAGGAGTGTTCCTGTCGTAAAAGTGTGCAGCCATGGTGGACTTGGGACTATGTTGAGTTCTAGTACACTAACTTTCTTATTACAGGCACATTGAGTCTCAGAAATGCATAATATGGTTCATTTGTACAGATAAAGCAAACCTGTATTTTATAACGTTTCTGAAACTGACAAAATACAAAAAAAATCAAACAAGACTTTAACAAATGAACGAAGTATAAAATTATGAGCTAAATGGGCATTTAAGGTTTCCAAATTAACAATTTAAAAAAATAACATTAAACTGTAACAATAGAATGTTGACTAATTGAGCACAGTGGCCAGGGGAGAGAACTAGAACATTATGTTTTCTAAAGTCTATACAGATTACTCGCCCCTAGGGCATATTGCAAAAAATATTGTTAGGGTGATAATAATTTATCCGTGTTATTTGTGCCGTGTGGCGGCTGTAAAATGTCTCCCCGTACATTTAATCAATGATGTTATATTTTCAGCACGACATTATTGCTGTGCATACATTTTAGTTTCTTGTATTGACCTTTTTCAACTTGGGTGGTTCCAGTATTCCTACTTAAATACTGTATAATCACCCTTAGGATATGTTGCCTGCTTTTTAAATTTGTTTTTTGACGTTGTGTCTGTGATATGCAGGCTTCATTACCTCTGATCCCCTTTCAAAGTTCCATTTTATTTAGTTCCGCCCATTGTTTTCACGTTTAGGGCACACGCATTATTTTACTTGGGGACCATACGCCGCTTTTCATGGAATGGCACTACTGTGTCACATTGAAGGTTCCATAATGACCGCCGTATGAACACATCTGCGGATGTTTCTAAATTCAAAATTTCACCACTTTATGTTTAAATGTTGAATTCTGCTTAAGCCAGTGCTAGGGTAGCGTGGACGGTAACTTGCACATTCCAGTACTGTCCATGAACAGACTCAATCAAACAGAGCCTGCAACATTTCAAAATTTTGCCGTGTTGGGCTTTCTTTAGGGATTCTGTTTTACTCTATGTCGTTTTGAAGTAGTGAAAGTGTGAATTTATCTAATAGTATTTACACTGTACGTGTATTTGTATACTTAGAAGTAATTATCTTAATAAATTTATGCCTTTTTCTTTTGAAAGGAACACCATATGAAGACACAATATGCGAGCCATGCAAAAACGGCACCTCATATTCCAATTTGACTTCATTTAACGGATGCACGCCATGCTCTATCTGTCACATAACGCAAAAAAGCTGTAACAATACCCATGATACCGTTTGTGGCAGCAAACCGAAAGGTACGACGAACACTCCCGGAGGTTGTATTATCCTAATCTTTTAGGCTTGTGTTTCTATGTTCATAACTGTATCTTTGTAACATTCATATAATCTGTGTTTATTTCTTCATAAGTTAGAATATTTCTTTTAATTAGGTGTGCGTTTATTTTATCGGTTTAACCTTTTACCCCATGAGCATATTGTGAAAAATGGCCGTTTTCATTGAAAAGCCTCCTGTTACAAGTTCAAACTGCTATGAAACTATGAAAGATGATTCAATAATAATGAAACTCGGCACAAATGTTGACTGGACCATAGCCATTGATACAGCATGCTCATTCGTAAATTTCCTGTTACCATTGCAACGGGGAGACGTCTCAAAATTGCGAAAAATTACTACTTTGCATTGTTTTTTATTTCCATCAAAGTGCTGCAACTTCTCAATGAATTGAGATAGAGTAAAAGGCTTTTCAGCGTCGGTTACTAGTTACCCTGAGATCGACCTGAGGCCGTTTTTAGCCTGTCACATGTCCAAAATTTTCTTGGCGCTGAGGGGGGACTACCACCCCTTAACCCCCCCCCCCCCCAAACAGAGGGGGGCACATTCTTCTTCTGGCAACCTCTTGGCGTATCATTTTGATGGGGGCGGCGCCGAAAAAGTGGACACTTTCTTAACATTATTTCGCAAACGAAAAACAGTGTTTGGGGCTTAAATATGGCATTTTTTCACTTTTTGAGGTCAAAACACGTCTATATCAGGTAAAAGGTTAATATCGTTTTGTTTTTCTTCATTTAATTATTTGCAATATGATATTTTCCCTTTATATAGTCTGATTTTATTGACCTGTCAATTATATATGCATAATAGATCTCATTTAAATAATCGACCCCACTTCGGTCCTGTCCGTATAGTTTACGAGAATTAATATGAGTATGTAACTAATGTTTATCACACTAGCTATATGGAAAGGTTCTCGTCACATCCGCAATAGCACAGTCGGTTAAGTGATTACCTTATATATAAGAGGTTTGTGGTTCGATCCCTACTTTTGCAATTGTTTGAGCCCTATTCTTTCTTTATTTGTTGAAGTATGTTTTAATGAAAATGACCAAGTGCCACGGATATGAAACATCTTAGAAACAATTATTTGTCTCGTTTTGATTTTGTATTTTACGACACTGAAAATACATTTATTGATTTTAATCCGAATGAATTTTAGATATCAATTCTTAAAATATATTATTGAAAAAAGTATAGACTTGGCCAAATAAGTGCAAAACATATTAAAAACAAAAATAATAACCTAAAAATAAATCATGATTTCAATAATGTTGAAAATAGTTATATGTAAGAAAAAAGAACAATGGGCATAGCGGTCTCGATCTTACAACACGCATGGCATCAAGAATTTATAAAACAGTTACTGTAGTTTTCTTTATTGCGTTATATCGGCCAGAGTAAATTTTTCATGAAACAAATTAAATTTAATCACATCTTTCTGCTAACATCTCACGAAATTTACCGAAAATTTATCGAAGATTAATATATTGTGTGCATTGACTGTGAAATCAGAATGCAATTGACAGGTTAATAAAATCAAACAATACTACAGTCTATTCATTATTCACATGTACAGCATGGTATGAGTCATCGTCGGATACCAAAGACCGGACCATTATCATTTATCATGTTACATGTTGAACAACCGTGGGTATCCGACGAGGGGTATCAATAAGACTAGTATAGGAAAAGCATAAATACTGTTCTTGTGAAAAACCACTTGTCCAATTTCAATCAAACTTGGCAGGATTGATTCGTTGGTGAAGGGCTTTCAAAGTTGTTCAAAGAATTTCATTCCATGCAGAAATCTGGTTGCCGTGACAACCAAAAGGAATTAGAAGAATAAATTTTAAAAATCTTCTTGTAAAGACCCACAAGGTCTTGAGCATAGATATTTTGCATAAGGCATTGTCTGGTAGGCCTCTACCAAGATTGTTCAAATTATAGCCCTTGGGACAAAATAGGCCCCGCCCCGGGGGTCGTTGATTTTCACTATATGTACATATAGTAAAAACTAAAATACCTTCTTGTCTGATGGTACAAGGCTTAAAGCTTTGATATTTGGTATATGATATCATCTATAGGTACTCTACCAAAGTTGTTCAAATTATAGCCCTTGGGACAAAATAAGCCCCGCCCCGGGGGTCATTGATTTTCACTATATGTACACGAAGTAAAAACTAAAATACCTTCTTGTCTGAAGGTACAAGGCTTAGAGCTTTGATATTTGGTATATGATATCATCTATAGGTACTCTACCAAAGCTGTTAACATTTTGCCTCTAGCGTCAAAATTAGAAATTAGCCCCGCCCCATGGGTCATAGGTTTTCCTTTAATGTATAAAGTAAAAACTTAAAAAATCATCTTCTCTTAATTGACAAAGGCTAGAGGTTAGATATTTTGCATAAAAACATTGTGTAGTGAACCTCTACCAAGATTGTTCAAATTTTAGCCCTGGGGTCAAAATTGGCCCACCCCGGGGGTCATTGATTTTCACTATGTATATATAGTAAAAAATAAAAACTCTTATTGTCTGAAGGTACATGGCTTAGAGCATATGGTATCATCTAAAGGTATTCTACCAAAGTTGTTCAAATGTTGCCTCTAGTGTCAAAATTAGCCCCGCCCCGGGGGTCATAGGTTTTTCTTATAATTATGTACAATTATAGTAAAAAATCATCTTCTCTAAATTTACAAAGGCTAGAGGTTAATTATTTTGCATGAAACATTGTGTAGTGAACCTCTAGCAAGATTGTTCAAATTAGAGCCCTGGGGTCAAAATTTGCCCCGCCCCGGGGGTCATTGATTTTCACTTTGTACATATTGTAAAAAAAACTAAAAATCTTATTGTCTGAAGGTGGGCTTAGAGTTTTGATTTTTGGTATATGATATAATTTATAGGTACTCTACCAAAGTTGTTCAATTTTTGCCTCTAGTATCAAAATTAGCTCCGCTTTGCTTTATAATATTGTCAGGCCGGTTCCGAGTCAGGATTATAACAATAGTCGCAACAAATTTGTAAAATTAAATAATTCTTTTAATTTTTTATATCACTCAAATAATAAATTTATTTGAC
>NW_026853520.1:0-7500 GCF_026571515.1 Ruditapes philippinarum | reverse complement strand
TTGGAGTACATGCGTTAAGTTTGGAAGGAGGCAATACAATATGATTCCATTACAAAAGAAGTTATGTGTAACATCGAACTACATATGTGTTGAGTGTCCATCCACCAAAAGCATGACCGGCTTTGGAATGTTACTGTTAATAACAAATTCATTCACGTCTTTGAGAAATTCCCCAAACAATTCTGAATCCATCAACCGAACTCGTATGTCCGCACATAGCTTTGTCAAATTCGTGTTTTCAAGAATCACGGAATCTCTCTCCCGGATAGACTATAAGAGGCGAAACATAACTTCCAAAAGCGTTTAAGTACACAAGCACTGTAATTTGCGTTTTATTGCTTGTGCAAACTTTGTAAACATGCCGAACACCCTTTTCAGTTTAGATTTTACCATTTGTTACAGATAGCGGATATCCGCATTCATCAGCATTGAACTTTTTTGGGTCGTTAATAAGGGCTTTCTTCTGCCGCCGTCAGTACACACTGCTTACCGGAATTCGAACCCATTGGTGCCTTTCCAATAAGCTTATCAATTGTGGTTAATCCAAATGCATCCCCCTTAACCGTTTAAAAAAATCAAGACTCCGTGACAAAAGCCATAGCAGTTTTACACAAAGCTCGGTGACGTTTTGAAAATAATTGATACCAATGTTTCCGGTAGATGTCCTTAACCCATCATATCTTAAATGAAAAAAGATCACAAGGAAAGGCCGTTCAATAACGCAACCTCAATTCTAGCAAAGTTTAAGCTTCATTTGATACCTATAGATGATATTAAGTTTGATATAATCAACAAGAACACGTTCTTCTGCCGCGTCATATACACTGCTACCGAATTCGAACCTTTGGTCCTTTCCTAAGCTTATCAATATGGGGTATTCCAAAATGGCATCGCCGCCTTTTTATTCGACATAGCTCCACTTTACTCCATAGTTATAGCAGTGAACAACTTCGATGGCAAATATCTGCGATATTTATTTGCTGCTACTTGCTTAAACATCGTTGTAACTGTAATAAAAATAATGCCTATATTTAAATACAGAGACAAACCTTTGCTTATGGATGTTTATTTATTTTAATGAAATTATTGGAAACAGATATGTATCACTGTTTTCATCAATACATGTACATTAATTTTATATCTACATATTACTAATGAAACGTCTGTACTGTTAACAAGCAAGATACCTACAAATTCTTTAAATCAAGTATATGGACAAGCATTTAGAACTTTTACGTTTATTTATTCACAGCATATGATCAATTAATATTGTACAGTTTTTATCAGTTTAAATTATAGACCAGTCGGTTCCTAACTTCAACACTCTCGCCATGGCGGGAAAATATAAATATAAACACCCTGCAAATAGTTCAGTGTATAAAACAACTTTTAAAAGGTGTTTATACAATTTACAGTTTCACAATTCGACAAAAAAGAAGTAGCAAACAGTCCTTGACGTCAACAAATAGATAACGTCACATATTTGTCAATTAAACATTTAATTAAGTGATTTGTGTTATGTCTGTAAAAAAAATGTCAGAATAAGTTTTTTAAATGTATAAAAATGCTTATTGTCTTCACTGTGGTGTCAGTGGCCAAATGATAAAGGTTAATGACTTCAAGTCATGTGCTTTTCGTTCATATGTTGACAGGGATTTTAGATTCCTTCTTATGAGAAAGCTGTTAAGGTAGCTAACAAAACATTGGTGGTTTCCTTAAAGGTCCGTGCTGACTGCTCGCCTGAAAGAAATAATACTCGGCAAGACTCATCCAATAGTGAATTTGAAAGGCCGCCATATGACTTTTACTGTGTTGGTGCGACTTAAAACTCTACAATACAACATTTTTAAAACCAACATTAAAAAACATTCATTATCTCATAATAATTTTATAAGAGTGAAATCCTCGCTAGAGTTTTCAACTTTACAGAAAATAAACGTTTGCTTGAATTTCTGATTTCTTAAACCGCACATGTATTAAACAGTTAAGTAATCGCAATATTCAACGGTATATTGTCTTCTAAGCAATCAGCTGTCACCTAGACAACAGACGTTCTATGGTCATATTAAATGTTGCGTGATATATCATATTGCTATTACTATTTTAGTTTCGTACAATTTATATCAAATGTTGGAGTATTTCAGACTTTGGCATACTTTACGTTTCAGCAGTGATTTTGCCTTTAATTACTTTATATAGTCATAACATTCCTAATTAATTCTAGAAACCTAGCAATATTCGATGTTATATTTTCAAATTGGAAATGT
The DNA here is from genome assembly GCF_026571515.1 of Ruditapes philippinarum. NCBI lineage: Eukaryota > Metazoa > Mollusca > Bivalvia > Venerida > Veneridae > Ruditapes > Ruditapes philippinarum. The sequence continues at coordinate 5,233 of NW_026853520.1, read as the reverse complement.
TGCATTACTTTATGTTTTGTTATCGTTCGAATGTACACTACGTTACTTACTATTTTATTTAGGTTGTCTCTTGTTTTACCATACCTTAACAGCCAGAAGTAAAATTGTAAGCGTTACTGATATTAGGAATAAATATTTGCCTAATTCTGTACAAATAATTGTGTATGAAAGTATCAGTGCAAAGCACTATGGAGAAGATATGTCATTTTTATACTAGGTAAAAAGGTTAGAAGCAAAACGATTCATATATAAACAGAACAGTATGATATATCTTTACTCTCAACACTTTGTCACACATTTAGTATCAATGCAATGCATGATTTAAAAGTGCTTTTCTTTTAAAAATAAATTGTCACTATGTCAATTCTACAAAGTCCAAGATTAATCTTATACACGTGACAAATAACTTGTAATGGTAAACTTGATTGCTCTAAATATCTCCCGCGATACTCATATCTATTAATCAGAGGAAATTCAATTCGAGTAAATGCTTATAAAATGAGATGAGTTAACCTTTCTGCACTGCTTAACTATTCTATATAGGGCAATCTTGATTGACTTGCTGAAATGATATGTTGTTGTCAAATTTTAGTAACTTTATGTCTGTCTCTAGTGTGTTATCAAATAGACATGTCTTATTATGTTATAATTGAAATCATCTAATGATCAAACAGTGCTTCTTTGTTTGTTTATGCTTTTAGTATTAATGAAATGACTGCGTGAAAGGCGTTTTAGATTCCCTGACACAAGGTAATGTATGTTGTTTTAAAATATGAACATTATTTTTTTAAATGCATGAAACAATATTGGAGGTTTACAATCATTTGAGTCATTTATCATCAATACATTATTAGGAGTAGTAAGTACTGGTGTAACTCTCCAGGAACGATGGTTAGGAAACTTCTCGCCTATATGACTGAAATACTGTTGGGAAAAGGCGTAAAATGAAACAAACAAACAAACAAAATACATGTATTAAACAGTTCAGTAATCACAATACATCAAATAGTATCTTAGCCTAGACAACAGACATTCTATTGTTATGTATAATGTTGCATTAGATTACATATTGCAAATAACTAATTTAGTTGTTTATAATGCATATTTGGTCATATCCGTAAATTTGTTGATGAATTACCATGATATTTAAGAGTTTCAGACTGTGGCATACTTTATGTTTGTAATTCATCGTTTCAGCAGTGAGTTTGTTTTACCTTGATTTATATAATCATAAGATTCCTAATCTATTCTAGACAACTAGCAATATTTGGTGTTATATTTTCAAAATTGAAAATAATGCCTTACTTTTTATTTTGTAATTGCTCGAATAGTACACTCGTCACTGACTATATTATTTAGGTTGTCTCTTTGTTTTCCCCCGCCTTTTCGAAGAAAAAAGGGGGATATAGTAATAGGCTCCGTCCGTCTGTCCGTCCGTCCGTCACACTTTCGTGTCCGGTCCATAACTTTGTCATTATCCGATCAAAATTAGATTATGGTTCTGTAGTATATGGGTCCGCAAGAAAATCATATCTTCAAATGCTAGATACCATACATCACCAGGGTTTACGTTTAGCTTTAGGTGCTTTTCGCACTTCACCTGTAGAAAGTCTATATGCGGAAGCTGGGGAACCATCGCTTTATCTTCGACGTAAAAAACTATCACTTCAATATGCAACTAGAATTTCATCTAATAGGAAAAATCCAGCTAAAAATATTATTTTCAAACCAAGTTATACTGAAAAATTTGTTAGCAAACCAAAGGAAATTAAACCATTAGGCCTTCGTTTTAAAGATGATTTAGATAAACTTAAAATTAATCCAGACAGTATCCTTCAAAATGACGATGAGGATGTTCCACCTTGAACTTATAATTCCCCGGAAATAAATATTAATCTTTCAAATATAAAAAAGGCATCAAATTCACCTGAATATTTCAAAGAGAAGTTTCTAGCAATTAAGGAAGAACATGAAGATTTTATACATATTTATACGGACGGTTCAAAAGAAGGTTGCAAAGTAGGTGCGGCTGTGTTTGAAAATAATTTTTCATCTAGTATGAGGTTACCAGATAATGCATCAATTTTTACTGCTGAAGCAAAAGCTATCGATTTAGCATTGTCATACATAGCACAGCATACCCACGATAAATTTGCGATATTTTCTGACTCGCTTTCTGTTTTAATATCCATTAAAAATAAAAAATCTGACAATATCATGGTAAATAAACTTCTTTTGCGATTTCATGATATACTTAAAACAAGGTATGTTAAATTATATTGGATTCCAAGCCATGTAGGAATACGAGGAAATGAAAAAGTAGATGCTTTAGCTAAACAATCATTAAATTTTCAAAAAACTGACTTATTGTTACCTGCTTGTGATTTTAGACCGGCTATAAATAAACTCGTATCATCTGAATGGAAGGCAAATTGGGACAATGCCGTTTTTAATAAACTTCACGATATAAACCCATCTCTTGATATGTCACCATCTCTATCTCTGTCAAACCGCCGTGATCAAACAGTTCTTCTTCGATGCCGAATTGGACACACTAAAATTGCCCACTCATATCTCCTCACAAATGACAATGCCCCTTTCTGTGTAGGTTGTAATGAGAATTTTACTGTCAAGCATTTTCTTCTTGAATGTCATGATTTTTCACAGGCCCGTAATAGATTTTATTCTGTAAATTCACTCAAAGAACTTTTTAAAACAATTCCATCAAAAAACATAATTGATTATTTAAAAGAGATAAACTTGTATTCTAGGATCTAATTGGCTCATTTTTATTGTCATTTACAATGTTTTACATAATATTTTAAGCCTATTATAGCATTCGGCACGATATGGCCAGTTATGTGTTGACGTGCCGTAAAATCAAAACAAACAAACAAACAAACAAACTTTGTCACTTATCAAAGGAATCTGAAATAACTTGACACAAATATTTGTTATAAGAAGACGATGTGTCATGCGCAACAACAAGACCCCTACCTCCAAGGTCAAGGTCGCACTTGCTCATTCAAGGTCAACATTGCCTTTTTGATTGTATATGTCGTGTCCGGTCTATAACTTTCTTATCTTTGAAGGGATTTTGTAAGTATTTGCCACAATTGTTCACAATAATAAGACGATGTGTCATGTGCAACAACGGGTCACCTACCTCCAAGGTCAAGGTCACACTAGGAGGTCAAATGTTAACATAGTCTATTACAGGGTATATTTTGTGTCCTGTCTATAACTTTTTCATTTATCCATATGAAAGGAATCTGAAATAACTTGGCACAAATGTTTGTTATAAAAAACATTTAAAAAAGAATGTGTCATGCGCAACAACCAGACCCCTACCTTCAGGCTCAAGGTCGCACTTGCTCATTCAAGGTCAACATTGTCTATTTGATGGTATATGTCCTGTCCGGTCCATAACTTTCTTATCTTTGAAGGGATTTTGTAAATACTTGTCACAATTGTTCACAATAATTAGACGATGTGTCATGCTTAACAACCGGTAACCTACCTCCAAGGTCAAGGTCACATATGGAGGTCAAAGATTAACATAGTCTGTTACAGGGTATATTTCGTGTCCGGTCCATATCTTTTTCATTTATCAAAGGAATCTGAAATAACTTGGCACAAATGTTTGTTATAATAAGACGATGTGTCATGCACATCAGTCAGACTCCTTGCTCATTCAAGGTCAACAGTGTCTATTTGATGGTATTAACTTGTCCAGGTCATAACTTTTTTATCTTTGAAGGGATTTTGTAAATTCTTTCCACAATTGTTCACAATAATGAGACGATGTGTCATGTGCAACAATCAGTCACCTACCTCCAAGGTAAAGGTCACACTTGGAGGTCAAAGATTAACATAGTCTTTTACAGGGTATATTTTGTGTCCAAGCCATTACTTTTTCATAGATCAAGACAATGTGTCTCGCGCAACTGCGTCCCTACCTCCAAGTACAAGGTCAGAATTAGAGGTCAAAAGTTTACATAGTCTGTTTACGAGTATATTTTGTGTCTGGTCTAGAACTTCTTCAGGATTTTGAAATAACTAGGCACAGATTGTTACAATGATAAGATGATATGTCATGCATAACACATGTGTCCCTACCACCAAGGTCAAGGTCACACATAGAGGTCAAAGATTTACATAGTCTGTTATAGGGTATATTTTGTTACCAGTCCATAACTTGAGATTTTAAAAATACTTTGCACAAATAATCACAATAATAAGATGATATGTTAGACAGAAAACATGGGTCTCTACCTCCAAGGTCACACTAAAAGGTCAAAGATTGACATAGTCTGTTATAGGGTATATTTTGTGTCTGATCTATAACTTCTACATAGTTAAAGGGATTTTGAAAGTACTTGGCACAAATAGTAAGACGATATGTCATGCTTAACATCTTCACCCCTACCTCCAAGGTCAATGTCACACTGAGAGGTCAAAGATTAATATGATAGAATATTAAATTCCGTGTTTCATTTTACTAGTATTCCTTTAATAAATTTATCGTTGCATTTGCAGATCTAGCATTGATCATAATTTTGGACTGAAAGTCCTGAAATCCATACCTCAATCTTTTGAAATAGCACAATTTTATGCTTCATATAAAACTTCCCCGAGGCGGGGGACGTTGGTAACTCTGTTATAAATTCTTGTTTAACCATAACCTAACAGCCAGAAGTAAAATTGTTACCTGTACTGATGTTAGGAAAACTATTTTCTTAATTCTGTACAAATAATTGTGTATGAAAGTATCAGTGCAAAGAACTATGGAGAAGATATGTCATTTTTATACCAGGTTTAAGAGGTTAGGAGCAAAACAATTCATATGTAAACAGAACAGTATGGTACATCTTACTCTCAACACTAAGTCATCCATTTAGTTACAATGCAATGCATGATTTAAAAGTACTTTCCTTTTAAGAATATATTCTCACTACGTCAATTCTACAAATCCCAGATTTATCTTATGTACATAACAAATAACATGTAATGGTAAACTCGATTGCTCTTAATATCTCCCGCGATACTCACATAATTTAATTAGAGTAAATTCAATTCCAGAAAATGCTTATAAGAAGGAGATGAGTTAACCTTTCTGCACTGCTTAACTATTCTATATAGGGCTTTTTTTGATTGATTCTTGAAAAAGATATGTTGTTGGGCAATTTTTAGTAACTTTATGTTTGTCTTTAGTTGTTATCGGACATGTCCT
>NW_026853519.1:0-21549 GCF_026571515.1 Ruditapes philippinarum | reverse complement strand
TGCAGTACGCATGCAACTAAGAGCATATTGCTAAAGTAAAGTAACATTAAAATTTATGGGCTTTTAAAAAGCAAGCATAACTTGTATAACAAAAATATAGCCCATCAATATCATCACCATAATAAGCGAATTTATACTTAATATTCATTTTTTGAAATATCTTTTGAGACTATTAAAATTATTGTGCGTGTGCTCATGTAATCTAAATTGAGCATTTTTGCATAATTTATTGCATTTTTAAAAAAAACTACTTTAGACAAAAATTTCTAGATACATTGTATAAAGACAAAGAAACAAAGAAATGAACATGATTTATTTCACACAGCTCAATATAATAAAAATAAAGATAAAAGGTTTTCGCATTGAAAGTATACACCGGTACAATTGTAACATTATTTTATTCGGGTCATCGGATTTCACATACGTTTTGTCAATACTGGTACAATATAGTTTCATTTCAACCGTCATTTCTTATAAAGGAATCATATTGTTTTTGCTTATGGGTGGATTAATTGACTTCAAATAGTTATAATGGAAATGTTTGGGTGTTGATACATTTATAAATGCACAAGAATGTATCTCATACCTATCATAACTCTTGACGTTTTTATATAAATAAATGATGTCATAACACGTGTACTATGTAGCCAAAGTTAAAGTTTTTTAATAACATTTTTTTATATAGACCATCTCCTTATATTTCATATAACTGATGCATTTTAAACCATTTGTATAAATCTTTTATCAGCAAAAAGTTTTGTATCTTACAATTTCATTGGGTCGAAAAATAGATCAAAAACAATTTCATTGCAGCTACGCAGATATATAAACCTAATGTTATTGAAGCCAGACACGCTAAAATATTGAAATTTATTCATGTTTAAATATCTTAATTATTTTCCTTGAGCCACGCCTTTACAAAGCATCGGTCCTCCTTTGTGTAACAGCATTGGTGGCCATACAACATAGTCAACCAGTTTGCCAGTTTTTGTGTATGTCCTGAATTTGTCGACATCAAAAGATTTCCCATCCACGTCAGATGTATCAAAAATGACAGGTGGATTCTGTGAATTCATCAGCCAACAGATTTCAACACACTTCTTGATAAACTTCTCTGTGTACTTCTTTTTCGTAAAATTCAATTTCTTTTCGCCTACGTAATTCTGTCAACGAAAGATACAACACGTAAACAGATTAAAATGTATGTGAAATAAGTAAAGAGTGATGGATTGACATTAAACGGAAAAAGATTCGGACATGTTGTAAATTTTTAAAGTTGTCTTATTTAGTGTAGACAAAGTATAACTACGATGCTATTAAAATATTACCTGAAAAACACTTTCAATAAGCATTGGGGCGAAACTCTTTCTAACTTCCTTTAGCTGATGTTGGTTGATAGCACCAATCTGACAAAAACAATTTTAAAACTAATATGAACGAAAGTACAAGAAGAATATGTAGTCAATGCTCTTGTAAGTAACATCCTATAATGATGTTCACTGAATCATGTTAATAGAATATCGCTCGTTTCTAATATTTTTCATGGATTTTTTTTATTTTTACATACAAATACATTCTAACCTTGACAGTACTGTTTGAATTCCAGCAATTTTAAATTACTCTGTTATTAATAAAGAAATGACAAAATACGCTTGATTATATATGTATATCCTATGAATAACATGATAGTCAAAACAAATCAAGGCAAATCATGTTCGAGTCATGATGCACAGACGACTTTGCTTTTTCAGGTCTAAGTCTATATTATTCAAATTCGACGGGTTTATCATTAAGACTGAGCACTTTTACATTGATTTATTGAGCACTTTTACATTGATTTATTGAGCACTTTTACTTGATTTATTTTGTAAAATGTACTTAAAGATATACAAATACCTCATTTAAACATTCTTTACTATAATACTCTTATTTTGAGATTTAAATTTACTACAAGTTATAACAGGTAGGAATCGCTTCTTACATTGAATAACGACTGTAAGTTTTAATTAAATGTATGCAAATGTATGCAAAACAAGAGCCATGTCAACATGGCCATCCCCCGCCGAATGTGTTTGCTCATTGCAATTGGAAGAATGTATATGTAGTACAGCAGAATAATTCCATTTTAAGAGGTCTTTTGGTAATGAAAACTGATGGCTATAGTGATTACAGATTTGAAACCTATGTGAATACTGATGGCTGAAAATAACAAAGGGCAATAACTGAAAAATAATGCAGGGTAGGTTATCATTCTTGTGTGCTGCATCCCTCCTCAGTAAAATCTATCCACCTATGAAGTTTCAAGTTGATACCTCAATACTTTTTGAGAAAAAAATTGAATTGAAAAATTAAGTATGAAAAATAACAAAGGGCAATAACTCAAAAATTGTAAAAGGTAGAGTTATCATTCTTGTGCACTGCACACCTCCTGAGTTAGATCTATGCACCTATGAAGTTTCATAATGATATCTCAAAGGCCTTTTGAGTTATGCTCTGGACAAAAATTAATTTTGAAAAATAAAAAAAGGGCAATAACTAAACAATTATGCAAGGTAGAGTTATCATTCTTGTGCACTGCACTCTTCCTCAATGAGATCCATCCACCTATGAAGTTTCAAGTTGATACCTCAAATACTTTTTGAGATAAGCTCCGGACAAAATAGTATGAAAAAGAACAAAGGGCAATAACTCAAAAATTGTACAGGGAAGAGTTATCATTCTTGTGCACAGCATTCCTCCTCAATAAAATCTATCCACCTATGACATTTCATGTTGATATGTCAAACACTTGTGAGTTATGCTCCACTCGGGTGAAAAATTAGGTATGAAAAATAACAAAGGGCAATAACTCTAAAATTATGATAGGAAGAGTTATCATTCTTGTGCACTGCACACCTCCTGAGTGAGATCTATGCACCTATGAAGTTTCATTTTGATATCTCAAAGGCGATTTGAGTTATGCTCTGGACAAAAATTAATTTTGAAAAATAACAAAGGGCAATAACTCAATAATTATGCAGGGTAGAGTTAGCATTCGTGTGCACTGCACTCCTCCTCAATGAGATCCATCCACCTATGAAGTTTCAAGTTGATACCTCAAATACTTTTTGAGATAAGCTCTGGAAAAAATAGCATGAAAAAGAACAAACGGCAATAACTCAAAAATTGTATAGGGAAGAGTTATCATTCTTGTGCACAACATTCCTCCTCAATAAGATCTATCCACCTATGACATTTCATGTTGATATGTCAAACACTTTTTAAGTTACGCTCCACTCAAAAGTTGAAGTTGAATGTTGATATCTCATAGGCTTTTGGAGTTATGCTCTGGACAAAAATCAATTTTGAAAAATAACAAAGGGCAATAACTCAAAAATTATGCAAGGTAGAGTTATCATTCTTGTGCACTGCACTCCTCCTCAATGAGGTCTATCAACCTATGAAGTTTCAAGTTGATTACTCAAATACTTTTAGAGATATGCTCCGGACAAAAATGTCGGACAGAAGGTCGGACGGGCGGACGGAGACTATTTCTATATCCCCCGCCGCCTTTTCGGCGGGGGATAATTAACGCATATGCATTCGCCATTCTGAAGGAAAATCATATTGCTAAAACAATATGTTGACACTTTATAACTATATCAATACAATGTTTGGTCGGTACAACAATTTTAATTCAAGATGGAAAAAGGTCAAGGTAATAAGTTACATTGAAAATTACACAATTTTCAGTGAAGTTCATTTAGCCAGATATTTATACATATCAGTATTAAAATAAGTTTAAAATCCTCAAAGTGATAAAAGCAATGATTTAAACAAGCAAAGCCGATATTTATTCGGCATAGACATCAATAATCTGCAATTACCTTAGCCGATTTGGGTCTCGCACTTGGCAAATTCGGTAGTGTCATAATACTGTTAATTACGAATGTTTTCTTCATGTTCCGCAGATTACTTCTTACAAAATTCAGAAACATCTTGAAAATCATGAAAAATAGCAACTTTGAAATAATCTGCAAGTGTAGGGTGTTTCAGTCGTGTATATATATATACATTGCTGTCTAATCAAAGGAAAATAACCCTTGTAAAAAAGATATACTTGACTTTTTGACAAGTTTCCCTTTAACATGATGACTTTCCTCAAAATCTTTCCGAAATAAATGTGGCAATTATGATTGAAGGGAAACAATTCCTTTTAGGTAGATTGATATTAAGTACATTATTATTCTCCCTTGAACTGCATTATCAATTCAGGTTATCGATTTTTGAACGTTTTGTATTTTATATGTGCTCATTTTCAGTGTCTTTCTTAATGATATTAAATTATATAACTATGAAATGTGTGTGTATATTTAATGTGTATCTTATACTCACCACCGACTGCCCTTATGGGCGAGTCCGCCAGAAGAGTGTTAACTAGTTATTTTAGATTTTTGGAGATAGTGCAAGATGCAGATATAGAAAGATACCTCAATTCCAGAAGTTTCTCCTGGTTCTTTAGCGTGCCAAGTATGTCAGTGGACACTAAAATATCACAGATATACACAGGACTCGACACTTTGCTGGACCTACCATAACCAAATCTGTGAGCTATTTTATCAGCTTTAATAGTGTCACGGTATATGTACCTCCACATACATGTATATATTGACACGTGTTGTAAACTTAAGACACGATGCTATAATGATAAATGATATAACTGTTTTACCAGAATTCACTTCATAGAGTTAAAAGTATTCGAATCATGAATAGAAAGACCAAACAAACTTCATGGAACGATAAGCTTACTTATAATGAAGTTGGGTCAAAGAATAAACTTTACACACAGTAAGGATAAAACTCGGAATATATCACGTGCAGTAACAGTTTCTATGTCAAATGTCACGTCGGTGGCGGCGTGGCCGAGTGGTGAACGCGTCGGACTAGTAATCTAAGGATTGCTGACCGTGTGGGTTCAAACCCTGTCAGGGGCAAGCCGTTGTTTCCTTGAGCAAGAAACTTTACATTCATTGCTTAGTACTGGTTGGTTCCAGGAACGGATTCGAGAGTGTTTCAATAAGCTTATAGCTTCCAACATAATCGAACTAAAATAAATTTGTATAAACCAAATGTCACGTCATATATGATGGGTAAATGAAAAGAAAGACCAGTAATTAAAATGTTATGGAACTATACTGGCTTACTAATAATGCATCCAGATCATAGAATAAATTGAACAGACAGTACTTTGAACACTCGGATCATGTCAAGTGTAGTAAAAATTACGTAACCAATGATTTACTTTTTATAACGCCATATGTGACGTCACATATATATGATGGCATAAACACCTCCACCCTGAATATATTATATTTATGCATTTAGTAAACTTGAATCACGGTTCATTCAAGATGTTAGTGTTTACCCATGGTATGACGTCACATATGGTATAAAAATACACCATTGGTTGCGAAATTGTTACCGCAGGTGATACAAGTAGAGACTTTGATGCTAAAGCATCAAGTCGCCGGATAGAAAAATGATTATATTATCATAAATTGAGCCGTGACATGACATTTCCAACATAGTGGTCAAATTTGACATTTTACTTTTTTCAAAGATTCTCAAAATGCAATCTTTTCTAAATCATTCAAGACAAATTTTATTATCTTTAGACAAAGAAAACTTGATTTATAACGCTTTTTAACATTATAAGTGACGTCGTTTTATTTGACGGATTAAAAATGCAACGTGAATAAACTGAATCATCGTTTTGCTTGACATATACTCCTATATACATGTATCTTAGCATGTAAATTATTAACGTTACTAACGACGAAGCTCACATTTTTATTGTTAAAGAGTACCGTGTCAATTGTAAGCCATCTTAAGTACATGTAACGACTTGTTGCACGAATAGACATATACAAGTATATGGAAAGCCTTGACTGTCTTATTATTATAAACCTGAACGTTGTTATGTCCAACTAGCAATATATTGAGTCAACCTTTCCTTATACAATGTGCACTCATTAATATATTATGTGGATCCATCTTTATATGTAGTCAACTGAACAATATTTGATGTCAATGTGTCTTTATATGATGTCAATATATCATTATACGTTGTGCATTTTTGAATATAGTATGTGGAACCATTCTTATATAAGGTCAAAATACTCAGGTAATGAATGTGCACAGAAATAACAAATTTATGTTTCAAAAAATTGCAGGAATAAATAAAAAATGAGATATCACTTTTTGAATACATTCAAGAATCATCTTATTTCCAAGACATGATATAAACATACAATTTAAATACTGCGTAACTGTGATATCATATCCTCAAAGCAGCACGCTCAAGAGTTTTGTTCTAATTTTCATGAAAATTTTAGATATATGAAAAATAGCCCTTGCTGTGTTAGTAACGCAGTAAAAATATGTGAAAAAAATCTGAATGCTCAGTCAAGCTTTGGTAATATTCGTCTTCTTTACGAGAAATTGTTCTGGAATAATGGTCGACACAAGGTCATCTGATAGGTTCTAGGACGGCGTTATTACCGTGAATAGTCATAAACGTTTTACTCAAAAATGTGCGTACATGTAAATAGAGGATATTTAGTTGTTCTGTAAAAATGCTATGTTATATCACACAAAGAAGTAAGAGAATTATTTTTCACGAGTGCGTATGGACATGTTGATGGATTGTCACGTCGTTGTGTGATTATATAAATGTACATGTATACCATATTGAAAAAAAAAACAAGAACAAAAAGAAAAACAAAGCAATCAACAATATAATACAGTAGGGGCTATTTTACGTAGATTGTAAGTGTCGTTTGCAATATGTAAACTGCTTCCTTTGTTCACTTCACAATATTGTACTTTTAAATACATTTTCCGAATTGTTATGAAAATAAACATGGATCTTGAGGTATGCTGCCTTAACGATATCATAACATTATGTTTAATAATGAAATTTTAGATATCTCAATACTATGTTTTTCGGGGTCATTCAGCACGTAGCTGCAATTTACTGAAATTATCCGATTTAGTCTGAATCACTCAATTTTCATTCAGTTTTACCTGATTATCATCCATTTCCGGCTTCTTTCAACAATTTACGATGCCATATTCTCAGAGACCAAAACTGGTATTGCAATAATTATTATAAAACAAGACAAAATTATTTCGGTTTATTTTCTTCCCATTTAATTTTATATAAAGCAGGAATGTATTTCAACAACTTCAAGTGTCTTACTCACATTCACTTAACAGAACAATTGTCTCTTAATTATATACTCTTATTATTTTATGTCCGTTAAGTTAAACAATGATACCAACGTAATGTAATATCTTCCTTATTCTATTGACATTAAAGTGTTTATTCTGATTTATATAATGTATATCAGCCCCTACATGTTACTATATACATGTATATGATTAAAGAGAAATACTTGGAAAACAACTTGACATTGGAAATAAAATAACAATCGAAAGACTAAATGGGATTATTGTCTAATTACTTAAAGTAAGTAAGCCCTGAAAGTGTTCACTGTCGCAAGGACAATATATCAAGTGTCGTTTGAACAGATGAAATTAAATTTGTCAACTCATAAATTTCCTTGAAATTCTCTTTCTTATGGTACTTAAAATACGATTGAGCAAATGTCTGTCAAGGGTTAAAGGTTTCCCGAAAAAGTTTATCAGCGCAGTTGTTACTTAAAAAAATGAGTTTAACAGCGGAATAATGTCATCATTGCGGAGGAAAAAAATTACTTTAGTGCAGCTTTGAAAGAACAAGATACACAATACATTTATAGGGAAACTTACGGAATCATAACTTAATACGTAGGCCACAAAAAATCGGCAAAGCTATGTTAACAACACTATAAGTGATATACTCTGAATACTATGGGTTTTATATCACTAAATAGAAACCCAGACTTTCATTTATAAACATAAACTATTACAATGATTTGACAGAGTATTTCTTGCATATCAGACTGGTGTTTCCGTTAATTTTACCCATGCCGGATATTTCATCTGTCATGGGGGTGCCAGATGAGTCGCGTGCTATACAATGGCATGCTTTGGATGACGTTATTTCGCCGTTGTGAATGAAGTTGTAATTTCATACGCTACTGTACGAAAATAGTTACGGGTGTAAGGACATAAATTTCCAATCGGATTGGAATATCCGTCCTTCGGGAACCTGCCGATTGGCGAGTCCCCTGGGGACGGATATTAAGATCTGTACAGCTATAATTAATTTCAAGTAACAGTCCAAACAGTTGACAAAAAATATCTTATCGTTAAGCAACAGTAATTCCTAAACAGGTAGCTTAGTGGGCGAATTAAAGAGGTAGTACGTTCGATTCCTAATTTATTAAAACATATTTTAAACAATATCTCGATCTGTTCTTGATTATCCTTTTAAAACATCAATACGATAAAGAAAACAACAATGTTAAATTAAAATTATCAGGTTTTGCCATAAAAGCAGAACACAAAACCTTTAACTGATCAAATCATCCATTGCAATTGTTTATTATTCTCTGTATAGCCAAATGTATGGTAGAACAATAAAACTCAAAATATGTGTACTTCAGACATGAAATATGCTAAAATTGTGTAAATGCATGTCTGCGGGGGTTAAACCGAATGAATAGGCAAACACGAATGGGCCAAAAACGAACAAAGTATACTTGACCGTGATGTGTAGTATATCTTTATACAGATAAAGAGATATTTGAATGTACAAGTATATTGCCGGACGCTTGCATATATCTGTCGATGTTTACCGACGATATTATCAGTTTGCAATTGACGTGTTAATAAATATATGTATAAATATATATATAAATTTCTGAAAAATGATAGATCAGATTATTTTTCCCTGAAAACTACACAGTGATGATTGGAAAAGCACGCGTTATATCATTAAGAAATATTGGCGTCAACTTTGACGTCGCGTTTCTACGATTACGTCATTTGACCACTATGTTGGAAATGTCATGACACGGCTCAATTATTTAAGAATAAAAAATGAGGAACAATAAGTTGAGTAATGTTTGCCCCTGAGGCTTGTATGGCAAGTGATATGCTGGTGATTCTTCTTGTAATTGTAATTTATACATATACTGTTGTACATTGAAATCCGTAGGTCTATGGGTTACTAGTTCAGATTCCGATAATTACCATCAAATAATTACCGATCATCGAATATTTGCAAAGTGACAATGAAATATATATGTTTAATTATTGCATGAAACAATTCAATTCTACGTATAGGTTAGTGTTTAATAATACATATTAACAAAAATAATTGGTCAAGCCTGCCGCAGGCAGGCGACCAATTATTTTTGTTAATGTGTATTATTAAACATTAACCTATTTAATGATCAACATTATTTTTTTCAACCAAAAACAAGGCATTTCTCTAAATCACCTATAGCTCGCCCTTTTGCTCTAAAAGATGTCTACACCTTGTCAAGTTTCTAACATGTCACATTTAGAAAAGCTAAATGAATGGCCTTTTCAACATATAATTAGGCCCATTTTTTACTGAAATGTCACATAATTTATACCTTTATCTACAGTAAGATTATCATGTTTCTATAAAATATCTGGGGAAAAAAACAGCGAGGAAAGAAATGCAAATAGGTAAAAACAATGGAGTTAATGAAATGTGTAAATCATTTTAAAATAAATGGAAAATGTGTTAGCTTTAAGTTATTCACTAACATTTAAAATCCCTATTGATTTGCTCATTTGAAAAACAGTTGACCTTCGTTTCTGTATGTCAATTTTACGGAATGCCGTTAGGGCCATCGCCTATGAATGTGTTGATCTGAAACGCGATAGTCGATAATACGATAGTGAAAACGCGAAATCACGAAACTACGATGGTGAAAACGCGAAAGTACGATCATGAAAACGCGATAGTACGATGATGAAAACGCGACAGTACGATACTACGATGATGAAAACGCGATAAACACGGCAGTACGATGGTGAAAACGCGATAGTACGATGATGAAAACACGACAGTACGATGGTGAAAACGCGACAGTACGATGGTGAAAACACGATAGTTTATCGCGTTTTCATCGTCGTAGTATCGTACTGTCGCGTTTTCTTCATCGTACTTTCGCGTTTTCACCATCGTAGTTTCGTGATTTCGCGTTTTCACCATCGTACTATCGACTATCGTGTTTCAGATCAACACATTAATAGGCAATGGCCCTAACGGCATTCCGTACAATTTAGGTTTACAGGTGGTGTATTCTTAATATCAAGGATTGTTAATGCAGTTACTATCGACTTAAAAAAAATAATGTTTTGGTTACTTTTCTAGAAAATATAAAGTTTAAATCAGTCAGCAATTTATAACAGTTATGTTTCGATATAATAAAAGTTACTATGTAATCATTTGTCTCTGCGTGCCCCACATGTATTATCTATGTAATAAATTAATTGATTGTATCCTAACATTTAGAACACCTGACCTCCCTTAATTTTTTTACGTTGGCATTGTTTTGCTAACCTTAGATATTTTACAATTCAGAGTGCAAACCACACCTCTAACTCCTCCCTAATATAATGCATTATTGAAATTTGTTAGACTGGTTACAGGGCTGGGAATCAAAACTGCGTCGTATCCTACAAAATGTAAACAAACGCCGCCATCTTGGAACGAAAAACGTATGTTTTTGTTCATAACTCTTTTTGTTGGAAATGACTGAAAACCAGATATATGTATTAACACGCTACACTATTTTCCGCATCGTTCGGTATATGTTGCTTGCACAACTATTTTGTAAAACAAAAGTTATAGCGAACTTGCAACTCGAAGCGGAGCAGAATTTTTATGAAATTGTGTGGATACGACGCAGTTCACATTGCTTTATCTATCGTTTTTCCTTCAAATCAATTATATACTCGTTTTGAGAGTTCACCATAAACTTCAAAACATAATTTTGCATCATTTACTAAACTTTCATTAAAAAGAGATGTTTAATTTCCAAGAAAATAATGATTTTTACGAAATGATACGACGCAGTTGAAAATAAAATATGATACGACGCAGTTGTATTTTCATTGCAGGCTGCATATTGGTTAAACTATTTAAATTATTTGCTAGGTATGCTAATGACGTCCAACATTTCTTGTTTACATCTTAAGTCAAAAGCAGAGCTAGGTCACTCATTGGTTCCATAAAAATGTAAATGTTATACAATTCTATTTAGGCTGCATTTTTCGATCGCATTTTAGTACCAATCATAAGCATCTACAAATTCCGAAAAGCTGTATCAGATGCAATATATATTGAAACACGTGATCGCACACCCATATGACAACGTGTTCCAGTGTTACCTTCTAAAATTGTTCCCGTGAGTTCGAAATGGGAATGATTACTATTTTTGATACAAAATTCAATAGTCCAGTGTAACTTCTCCTGGACCCTGTATTAATCAGGAATAACCTTTCAAAAAAAAAAATCGGAAGAGAGCTATGCGCAAATTGCTACTTATAATTAGCAATAATTTCCGTCAATTCCGTTATTACTTATGTCTTTTACGTGCTGATTTTATTGTATTCATTTTCTTAATAATCGGTGAGATCAGATGTACTTTAGTTTTTGAAATGAACATTAAACTTTTTAAATTATATTATAAATGGTTAAGCTACAATATACTTTTGCAAGTAGATATTGCGTTCCGTTTAGTCATTTTATGTTCAGCGCCGCGGAACTTTACCGCTGATTTTGTAGTATTGCATTTCTTTATCGCCGATGAGGAAAGGTCTACGGAATGTTTTTGCTATATTTGCAGTTAAGTGTCATTCTTCTCCATTAAAAAACTTTAATTTTCAAAATCGTGTTACATATGATACAACTTCAAATTATTTTTTTAAAGAAGGTGTCCGTTTTGCAAAGTTATTTTACGCTGTGCACCGATAAATTTGATACAGATATAGGCAGACATGATCTTTCAACAGTATTGAAGAAGTTTTCACAATATTAAACTCAGGTTTAAATTCAGGTCAGATTATCGCATCGAATTTTCAACAGACTAGAGACATCGCATCTTAACATACCTTCATACTACAGTGTTATTTTTATTTGATAATGAATTGCCTGAAATTTCAGAAAATGGCTTCACAGAGGATTACCCCCTGTTTACATTGAAAATTTCTCTGCTAGTAATACCGAAATAAGAAATTTAAATGTTATTCTCTTTATAATTAATTCAAATATTTATAATTTAAAACTTCACGCCAGAAGTTAATAAAAAAAGCTGCTTATTTGTATAGCTGACATTAACAAATTTTGTTGAAAAAACAAATCAGACAGGTGTGTCCAGCCGAGGCCTGTTTATGTTTACTGAATTCAAGTCACTTGACCTGAACTTCTATGAATTCGAAAACCACCAAGGACATTCTTTCGTGTGGAAAACCTATCAAACTAGTTTCAAAATGTCGATGTTTCTCTGCAGGTGCAACATTTTGCCTGAAATAATGCACAAAGGCGCACCGGAGGTCCTCGCCCCTAGTTAAGCTAATGTGTAGAGTGAAAGTTTGAGAACAAACCGCAAAAAAGCAGTCATTACCCAGAACATGCAGAATCACAGTTAACTTAGAGCGTAGCTAGCCAAAATGAATTCAAGTTAATAGATTTCTACATTTTCTTTGCGAAAAAATAGGGATAATATTGAACATACACGAAAATATAAGAAATTATTTCAGATATTATGATCAATTAGGTAACATGTTCATGTTTAACTGAAAAGTAGCTTCCGCAATGTAAACTTTCAAATTAAATGTTATATTGGACATGACACAAAACATTCTAAATAATCAAAAGCGACAGAGCATTGCTACACACCGCAACTGATCTGGGGTTTTTTTATTACTCCATAGAATAGAAATATATTCCCAAAATTATATCTGTTGAAAAGACTGCCAAAAATACAACTGCGTCGTATCATAATTTATTTTCAACTGCGTCGTATCATTTCGTAAAAATCATTATTTTCTTAGAAAATAAACATCTATTGTTAATGAAATTTTAGTAAATGATGCAAAATTATATTTCGAAGTTTATGGTGAACTCTGAAACAAAAAAATAATTGATTTAAAGGAGAAAACGATAGATAAAGCAATATGAACTGCGTCGTATCCACACATTTTCATAAAAATTCTGCTCCGCTTCAAGTTGCAAGTTCGCTATAACTTTTGTTTTACAAAATAGTTGTGCAAGCAACATATACCGAACGAAGCGGAAAATAGTGTAGCATGTTAATACATATATCTGGTTTTCAGTCATTTCCAACAAAAAAAGTTATGAACAAAAACATACGTTTTTCGTTCCAAGATGGCGGCGTTTGTTTACATTTTGTAGGATACGACGCAGTTTTGATTCCCAGCCCTGGGTTAGACGACAGATTAAGTAAATTTTATTTAGTTAATACACATTAACCAAAGTTAGACTTAGCAGAAATTTGAAAAATACTACAATGTGATTGGACAAAAAATAATGTTGATCATTAATGTAAAAGTGTTGTACATCATTATGTCCTATCGAAAAAATATATAATTTAGTTGAAATCAATACATGTATTCTTATTGTTACATACGTTATAATTAACGTTTAATTGCCTTTCAGTGCGATAAACTTTCAACACAAAGACAGTTTATTATTTTTTTTCTATGTATCTAATTAATACGATTCCGGACCCCTACCGTCATACCTTTTTTGGAAACCTTCGCGACGGAATATAACGAAATCAACGATTACCATTATATATTTCAATAATGTGCCTCTTAAAGGGACTCCACTGAGGTTTTTTTGATATGATGGGACTGAAAATATTTTTTCCAGATAAATGTACCATTTGATGTTGGTTTAGACCACTAATCTTTGTGCAAAATTTCAGATCATTCGCACATTTCGTTTTTCCAGAATAATTATTCAAATTGTAAAAGAATGACCCAAAATGAAAAGCATTTAAACGCTTTTCACTCAAATCGGGCTAGGAAAAGCATAAACAATACGATTTTCAATTGATTTCAAAGATATTTCTTAACTATTTTTGCATATATTTCTGTTTAAAGTGCCTCAGCTCATTTATGTAAGAAATTCAAATGTTACGTTTTAGGCTTTTAAACCTCAGGGGAGTCCCTTTAAGCATTAAATTATTTTGTGATGTTCAACCTCAACTAAACTATTGAACTTTCTTGTCAAAAGTTTGTCAGAAAGGGCCACGTTTAACCCTTTTCCCAAGAAAAAGGAAAATGTTTTGAAAATCTATTTTTAATGTGTAAAATATGAGTATACAGGTTTTTCATAAAATATTAAACTGATTAATGAAAAATAACTTATTTAATTATCTATACAAAATTACAATGATTTGCATCTTATCAGCTGCCATGCCTTTTGCCAACCATTGACAAGTTACCTGTATGTCTGATCAGCAATCTGTTACTATTAATAGAATTTATAACGATACCATACAACATGTAGTCACGTGATTCTTACAAATGAACAGGGAGCATTTGTTTATAATTAGATAAAATAATGAAATATAATAGGTCTCATAAAATATAAACAACCAAATAATTTAAAAGTGCCATTTCAAGTATCATTCATGATTTATATATCATAAAATAGCAACTCTTGACTCATAGAAAAAAGTAAAAGTATCCCTAATATTCAATGACTGATCCTCAGGGATACGTTATTGATATATTTTATGAAAATTGTTACGTTGCTTTTTAAGATGTCAATATGTGTATATTTCATTTCATTGAGCAAAGTTATCATATATTTGAATTTTTTAGATTACTGAAAAATAATTGTGGTCTTTAATTGTTCAATAATTGATATGCTGCTTTTATTATTAGATTTTAAGGGCTTCTCCTACCATAGGTATAATATTAAACTGTTACAAATATAGACTAAATAGTCTTTGTATTACATATGTTTAACACGAAATTGCTTATATTCCAGTTCTATTACACAAGTCAATCTTTTACAGTGCATATATTGTACATAGCGTTATTGATGTACTGACAGCTTAGTCATTGTAATATAGACAAAGATAAAAGGTCAATGTCTCTTCTTAGTAGTCTGCATATATTGTACATAACGTTGTTTAATATGTACTGACAGCTTAGTCTTTGTTTACTAAGAAAATGTAGGAAGAAAACATCCAACAAGTTTTATAACATAACTATTTCTGTAAGAGAGGGGGAAGCTATAATAGACAAATCGATTCTGTACAAATCTTTATTAAGAAAAGTCACTCATTCACACATTTATACTATCAAAAATAATCAAATAAAGTATTACATTTTTAAAATACAAATATTATAAAACTAGATCTAGCAAAATAGCAATGCTTTCATAAAGGTAATCTATGACAAGATATAAATGTTATATATTGCCTACATTTTGTTAACATTTCTTTATACCGATAAAAATGTCACCATTGTTTGATAAATTCAATGTAGATGTATCCCTTCTGAAAAGTTTGAACATTTTTAGCCTAAAAATATTAGTCAACCAATGCTTCAAATCTAAAGTAGATTTGATCAATTAACTTCCAATTATTCAATAAAATTATCTAATTATGATAAACTATAAAGTTCTTTATAAAGTAAATAGAATTGTTTAAAAAGTTTCAAGATTGTTAAGTGTTCACAGAAAAGGTTTTATTTATAATAGCATAATTACATATACTGAATAATGTTTTTAATGAACATTTCAAGTTTTAAACAGTCATGCTAAGTTTATATGTACAAATGATATGACTTATCTTAACTCCATATAGAATTGTTTAAGCATAAACATGGCTAATATAAATTTGTTATTACAAATGTATTATGTACATGTAATTATATATGTTAACTAATGTACTAGAGTTAATCTATATTCCAAGTCACAAACAAACATGTTTTATGCATGTGTTTACATGTAACATATACCTAGTAAACTATATATATAACAACTACATGGAATTATATATTATGATTATTAAACTTCCATATAAAAAAGTTATTTATTATAACTGTATTAGTTGCCAAAATGCAAAACAAACAAAAGATGGCTCTGGTATATGGACAATGAATAACTCTTTCAGCACAAAAAATGAAGGTTTTTGAAACATAGAAGTGATTGTATTTTCTAAGTCTCGATGGGCTTTTAAAACAAACAGGTAAAACTGTTTAAAATGTATAGGTCCATGTAACAAAACATCTCTTTATATAAAATAATATCATCTGATTATTTTCATAAAAGGATTTCAATAGCTTGTAATTATACAATAAACATGTATTAACATGAAATAATATGTTTACATAATTATGTATTAGATACATTCAATCAGAATTTCATGTAACAAACCAAACAGACAAGTGTAAAATATGTTTACATATAACATATCTTAATCTTGGTATATAATAACATCAGCAAGCATATAAAAACAAACATACCGTTAATTAGATAAAGTTATATCTTTACTGTCTGAAAGCATTTAATTTTCAGTCCTAGCATCATATGAAACCATAGGTACTGGGCTGAACTACAATCATCAACAAATGAAGTGTATTTGTTTATATGCATGGGTTACCCATTCACATTTATACTGTTTGAATTAAAATATACATTTTCTCAGTGCATAAAAAAGCTAGGCAATCCATATATGGTAATTCTATTTCAAGGTAACAGTACTTAAATGTGACAAAATCAAAGTCAATGTTAAATCAGGTAATAAAGAAGACCAAATTTAATGTAACATTTTTACTGAAATATTGAAATCAGTAAATTTAGACTTACAGATATTTCTGTCTAATTAATTTAATAACACCTTAAAATTTCATTGTAAACATTACATAATCATGGTGATAAATAACTTATGACACATGGCTGTAAGTGGAAATTGACATCAAAAGAATGTGTATATCCCCAAGGGGCAGTCAAGAACTGGTATAAGTAAATGTTTTTCTTTCAAAATTACTTTAACAACACCTTTAAATTCTGTTTCAAGCATTATATAAGTATCTATGAACATATACATATGATAGTACATAAACTTATAATACATGGCTGTCTTGGTGAAAGAGAATATTGGCATCCAAAGAACTGGTATATATCTCCAGGGAGTAGCCCAGAACAAACTGGTAAATATACTCGAGGGTGAGAGAGAATTAGAATAAATATTCCCAAGAGGCAGCTGAAACTGGTTTTTATCCCGGGTAGCTGCTGAAAACTGGTATATATCCCTGAAGGGCAGCTGAAAACTGGTTTTTATCCTGGGTAGCTGCTGAAAACTGGTAAATATCCCTGAAGGGCAGCTGTAAACTTGTTTTTATCCCAGGTAGCTGCTGAAAACTGGTATATATCCCTGAAGGGCAGCTGAAAACTGGTAATATCCCTGAAGGGCAGCTGAAAACTGGAATATATCCCTGAAGGGCAGCTGAAAACTGGTATTTATCCCGAGCAGCTGCTGAAAACTGGTATATATCCAGAGTGGCAACTGAAGAGTGGCATATATCCCAAGGGGCAGCTGAAAACTGATATATATCAACCAATGGGCAGCTGAGACCTGGATTATGTCCTTGAGGGGCAGTGGTTTCCCAAGTGGTAGCAAACTTCTAGAATATATCCCCCAGTGGGGCAGCTGAGAACTGGTTTATATTCCCCAAGGTGTTACTAGGCAATAAAGCCAATTGTAGAGTCAATAAGCACTTGCACCTGTCAGCCATGTATTTTTTTATCTCAATTGTATATTTCTATTGAGGATATGTATGAAAGTATGATAAAATCATGTTTATATCTATGGTGTATAACTTGTTTTGATTAAAAATTATGTTATAGTGTCTATGTAGTAACAGTATATACTAGTATATCTAAATTTACAGCAAGGTGTATCTATACTTGCCCAGTGTTTAAATTTCTCATTCTAACACAAACAGCAAAGAGTTCACATAAAGGAGCTCCACTGAGGTCCAAAAGCCTAACAATAAAGAATAAAAATAGAAAATCCAAAACAGAGTAATCGGGGTATTCAATACAGAAAAAACTAGAACTGCCACAGTCATGGCGTGAATACCTCCGCATACCACTTTTCAGAATCAACAGTTGCCATTTAGAGCTCAAGGACAACCTCCCTGCCAAATCTGAGGTTACTAAGCCAGTGCATTGCTAAGTTATGTATTCTACATGCTTCAAATGTGAAAATGTCAAAATCAGTACACAGCGGACAGGCATTCTTAAGCAATTGATGGTAAAAGCTTTTTTTTAGTCAAGGTCCCTGTGACCTTGACCTTTGACCCAGTGACCTAAAAATCAATAGGGGTCACCTTATGGTCATGATCAACCTCCATGCCTAATATGAAGACTGTGGGTCAAATGAATCTTAAGTTAATGGGCGGACAAACTTTTTGAAGTCAAAGTCCCTGTGACCTCGACGTTTGACCCAGTGACCTTAAAATCACTAGGGATCACCTACTAATCACCTACTAACCTCCATGCCAAATATGAGGACTGTGGGTCAAAGGAATCTTAAGTTATTGGGCGGACAAGCTTTTTTAGTCAAGGCCCCTGTGACCTTGACCTAGTGTCCTCAAAATCAAAAGGGGTCATCTACTAATCATGACTAACCTCCATGCCAAATATGAAGACTGTGGGTCAAAGGTTTCTTAAGTTATTATGCGAACAAGCTTTTTGAAGTCAAAGTCCCTGTGACCCTTGACCCAGTGACCTCAAAATCAAAAGGGGTCATTTACTAATCATGACTAACCTCCATGCCAAATATAAAGACTGTGGGTCAAAGGAATCTTAGGTTATTGGGCGGACAAGCTTTTTAAAGTCAAGGCCCCTGTGACTAACCTCCATGCCAAATATGAAGACTGTGGGTCAAAGGAATCTTAAGTTATTGGGCCGACAGGCTTTTTGAAGTCAAGGCCCCTGTGACCTTGACCTTTGACCTGGTGAACTCAAAATCAATAGGGGTCATCTACTCATCAAAATCAAGTAGATATAATTCTGAATATGTCAAAAATCCTCAGTGGAGTCCCTTTAACTATACACATTTATCGTTTTGCATAATTATAATTTTTAACTTTTTTTCAATTTTTACAATATAACTAGAACTCCGCGAGTCGGATGTGTCACCTTGTGAACAATATAGTTTAGGAGAAATGGCCAGGACAAGAAAATTGACAAAGGGCAATAACTCAAAAAATAAGAAGTGCAGAGCAGCAGTTTCTTTGCACTGCATTTCAGATCAATAAGATATATCATTCTATGAAGTTTCAAGTCCATAGCTTTTATAATTTATGGCCTAAATGGCCTAAACAAAAATAAAGTATGAAAATTAATAAAGGTAACAAGTAAAATGGTTTCCTGCGGGGAACATTTATAATGATTTAAAGATATTTCATTTAACTATTTTCAACAATAATAATAGCACTTCAGTAGTTAGAATTTGATATTTTTTAAGCCTGATGAAGAGTATTGTATTACTCGAAACTAGTAGCCAATAAAAACTTTTAAAACTTGACCTGGTGTTGTACGTGTGTTCCTCACCTACTTTACTTATTATTTTCAACATTGTTTGGGAAAAAAATAGAAAAAAATGACGTTTGTATCAGGAATATAGTTGACAATAATCGATCAATAGAAGAAGGTCTTTGGTCTTGGTCGAAAATAAAACAATATTTCTGTTTAAGAAAATGATTAAATACCATTGTAACAATTAATAATTCCGTGCAAAGAAAAAAAATAATAATAAAGTAAACACACAAGTTTACGCAGAAAATATCTCTATCTATTATGGCAAATGCCACAAACGAATGTTTTAATTCTGTGGATTTTTACTATAAACAATTTATTGTTTGTAAAATAAAGAAACATTGATAATTTTCAAACACGTCATGCAAGTTTTTCCACCTTAAACGGTAAAATAATAATAGAAAATTAGAAATTTCACGTAATAGTGTTATGTTCTTAATTAGGTGTAAGTCGGACGAATGCATTCCCTAGCATTGTGTACACCGGTCATTTGAGAGACCGGTGTGTATACAATGATTCCCTAGAGGTAAATCCTTAACGTTCCGGGAAACGGTATTTAGCTAGGTTTTAGAATAGGTCAATTAACCAATCATGTACGGTTTACAGATCACATGCTCCTCCATGTACCGAAAACAGGTCACGTGCCCCTCCATGCCTCAAAAATTAAACGCGTACAAATACCCTGCGGGCTCCGGCCAGCAGGGAATAACTCAAAAATAAGAAATGCAGAGTACCGGTTCTTGTACACTGCACTTTTTCTTAATGAGATCTATCATCCTATGAAGTTTCATGTCCATAGCTTTAATACTTTAGGAGAAATGACCTGGACAAAAATAAAGTATGAAAATTAACAAAGGGCAAGAACTCAAAAAATAAGAAATGCAGAGTCGGTTCTTGTGCGCTGCACTTCCTCTTAATAAGATCCATCATCCTATGAAGTTATAAGTCCATAGCTTTTATACTTTCGGAGAAATGGCCCGGACAAAAATAAAGTATGAAAATTAACAAAGGACAATAACTCAAAAATTAGGAAGTGCAGAGTACCGGTTCTTGTGCACTGCACTTTTTCTTAATGAGATCTATCATCCTATGAAGTTTCAAGTCCATAGCTTTTATAGTTGAAGAGAAATGGCCCGAACAAAATTAAAGTATGAAAATTAACAAAGGGCAATAACTCAAAGATTAAGAAGTGCAGAGTACTGGTTCTTGTGCACTGCACTTTGGGTTATTAAAAGAAGCATGCATACCAAGTTTGAAGTCAATCAGACTTAAAGTGACTGAGTTGTGCTCCGTACAAGCTTTAAGGGACGCAAACGACAAAAGTAACCCAAATATGTCGCCTTTTCAAGGCGACACAAAAACAATCAAAGAAGGAATCACTAAAATATAACATGTAAATGGTCCTCATCTCAATGAAACAATTATGAATACCATTTACTTGTCCTATATATCATATAACTGGTATTTGTATATACCATTCCCTTGTCATATATATCATATAACTGGTATTTATAAATACCATTCCCTTGTCCTATATATCATATAACTGGTATTTGTATATACCATTCCCTTGTTCTATATATCATATAACTGGTATTTATATATACCATTAAACTTTTTCCTATATAGCATATAACTGGTATTTTATAAATACCATTCCCCTTGTCTTATTTATCATATAATGGTATTTGAATGTTATATTAATCTTTCACTTCTTCTTACCTTGTACATTTAACATCTGTGGTTTGATATTTCCATTAAATTTACTTATTCATTAATTTATTGACTTGTTTATTTACATATCTATTTATGTATTTATAATTTGAACATAACTTTTTTCAAATCAGTTTTTTTAACTATCCCTGATCTTTAAAAAAGAACCTTTACCTTAATTAAGATCAATATATCTATTCTATTTTGCTGCATTTTTTTCTTTTTATTTAAAACAATTTGAATACTATTTCTCCAATTTAATATTATAAAATAAAAAA